>NW_027106006.1:720420-721772 GCF_000696795.3 Halyomorpha halys | reverse complement strand
TTCTTTCTGCTGCAAAGCGAATGCAAGTGAAAAACACGTGCTCCGCGGTTTCCTCGACATTCTGACATCCAGGGTATTCTGCGGTGTTGACCAGTTTGAAGCGGTACTGGTAGGCTCTAAAGCATCCATGTCCGGTCAACATTTGGGTTATGTGAAAATCCACCTCACCATGCTGGTGACCATACCACTTGCCCACATCGGGTATCAATCTGTGAGTCCACCTCCCGGAATCTACAGCTTCCCAACGCTGCTGCCACTGGTCGATAGTTATTTTCCGCTCTTCTTCTCTGGAAAAGTGCAAGCGTCGTCCATAGTGCCTGCTCCTTTCTTCAACAAGGAGTTCCACAGGTGGCATTCGGACTATCACGCACACCGCTTCGTAGGAAACAGTTCGCTAACTGTCCTAAAAAAAGCGCTAACTGTCCTTAAATGAACTCTGGGAACGAATTTCGTGCCTACCAACCGTGACAGTGATAGACTCAGTCTGCTTCCGGCTAGTTACTAGGAGAACTTCGGTCTTGTGATCTGCAAGTTGTAGGCCTACCGAAGACAGCCAACCTCGGACCGTAGCAACAGCCTGATTTGCGATGAGGGTAACTTCTTCCTAGTACTTCGCCGGCACTACAACTGCTACGTCATCTGCGAATCCAACAACTGTGGCTCCCTCCGACAATGTCAATTTAAAGATTGCTTCGTACAAGACGTTCCACAGAAGAGGCCCTAATACCACCAGTCACCTTGTATCTCCTTTGGCCAATGTCTGAAAAATAAAACAGAACTCTATCTTTAAAGTAGTCTGTGAGAACTCTCATAAGATAGACTGACACCCCCATAGTCCGTAGGGCATCTATTATACAGGTCCATCTTGCAGTGTTAAAGGCATTATTAACGTCTAGCGAGATGATTGCTGCATAACATTTAGCACCTCTCCTCCACCTTGCTCCTGCAATTGCTGTGCGGGCCATCTCGACTACCAAACCAACAGCATCTATCGTCGATCGCTCTTTACGAAATCCGTATTGAGCACGCGAGAGGCCATTAACTCCCTCCGTGAACTCTTGTAGCCTGAGAAAAATAATTTTCTCAAATGCCTTACCCACAGTATCCAATAAGCAAATTGGACGATAGGTTGACGGGTCCTCCAGTCCTCCCTTACTCTTTGCAATGAGTACGAGGCGCTGTCTCTTCCAAGGTTTCGGAATTGAGCCTTCACGAATGCACGAATTGAAGAGATCGATGAAAAGATCCGGCCATTTCCTGAGAGCCACTTTCAGAGCTACATTAGGAATTCCATCCAATCCTGGTGCCTTGCAATGTTTTAGGTCCGAGGGGATGTCCTCTATCTCTTCCTG
>NW_027106006.1:713459-720248 GCF_000696795.3 Halyomorpha halys | reverse complement strand
TTACAAAGTTTCTTAAGCGCTATTTTGTAAGGTCTACCCCATGGGTCTGCATCAACCTCATCACAGAGTTCTCTCCAGCACCGTCGTTTGCTTTCTTTAATGGCTTGTCGGAGGTTCCTTCTAGCTCTCCTGAACTTTTCTTGAAGCACTGAAAACTCCGGAAGACGTCTCGCTCGCTGGTAACGTCTTCTTGCTTGATTGCAACACCGGCGAAGATCGTCAATAGTATCTGTCCACCAGTACACTGAGGAATGATGTTTTACAGGCTTTGAACGGGTTATAGCTGCACCACAAGCTATAAAGATATAAAAGAGGTCCATATACTCTTGTAAACGTCGGATATGTTCCGGTGTTCATAAGGATCATATCATTTAGATGTGCGAAAGCTTCCAGGAGAACTTCACCTCGTCGATTTGTTATTCTACTTCCCCATTCCGTTGCCCATGCGTTGAAATCACCAGCTATGATAGTTGGATTATGGGAAATAGCCTCTATGACAATGCGATCCAACAAATTCGCAAAGTCTTCTATTGTGATGCTGGGATAGGCGTAGCAGCTAAAGATGTACACGTAGTTGATCTTCGCCCATAGAAAGCCGGAGTGCGCTGTAGTATTCACTTTCTGAATAGCTTGGGAATACAGGCCCAAATAGCAGCTTTACCACTGGCATCGGATACCCACGAGTTGCCATCCAGATTTTTATATTTGTGTGTGTGTGCGTGTGTGTGTGTGTGTGGCTGGTTTGGTATTTACTTTTAGTTTTGAGTTTGGAAGTCTTGGAGCTTTGTTTTATGATTTTCCAATACCTTACTATTACATTTAAGCCTTTGGATTCATAAAATTAATTTAGACGGTAATAGCTAAATATGGATTAGGCAATACGGTTTGTTTGAAACAATAAATTTACTCCCATCTTCTGGATTTGAGAAATCCAATTAATATCAAACAAGCGTAAATATTTTATATAGCCTTTTATACTATGAATCAGCTTTTATACTTATCCTTCTCTCGTTTTCTCAATCATTTATTAATATTTAAAAATTTGAACTTTATTATATATTATTTATATAATATTATTAATTGTTTATTTATTTATAATTCATTGACCTAATCCCCCTATTTTATTTATATTACTTATTAATATTAATGTTATGAATACCTTAAATGAATATATAATAGGGTGTGTGTAAACTGAAATTTTATCATCTGCAAGTTTCAGCAATTTTTTTTAATTTTCTGATCAGCTTGAACGATTAATTTATGATGATGTTGATCGTAAAACCCATCTCCGTGCTTCTGTAGTGGTGTTGTCTACTTTATAGACCCTACCGTATATATTACTTGACCATTTTTTATTCATCTCCATAGAAAATTTATAATGAAAGTCTTAATATTCTAAAAATTGCATAAATGTTAGTAAATAATAAATTAAAAATTAAATAAATAAATATTATGTCGAGGGGTAACAACAGTTGGAGAGAGAGGGAAGCTAAGAAATAAGGAGATATTTGTAAAAACTGTCCTAAGGACGAAAGTATTCGCCGTTTTTAACAAATAAGGGATAGTTGTGAAAATTAAATTGTTAACTCCCAAAACTTTGAATGATACTTCGAATAACTTCATCGATGAACCTTTTTATTTTTTATTTAAATAAATTTGTTTAAGAAAATGTAGGCTTAATTATTAAAATGAACAATTATTTTAAAAATTGCAAACGAACACTGACTAATAGGGATCAGAATAAGTAAACTATATTGGTTTCTTCCATTTTACGTCCTTATTGTAGTTTGTTTTAATAGAAGATTAATTAGATAATTATTAGTAATAATTTGATTTAATTTTTGTTCTATCGAAAGTATTTATTTTTGTAATAAAGTGTTAACTAAATATAAATAAATATCCTTCTAACTGAGGCTAATTGTCTCAGTTAAATAATAAAGTCGAGATTACTCCCCTTTAACGATTATGAGAAATAAACACCAGAACCACTCCATTTTATGAAGTTTTAACGTTTACTATTCAGGCTTGAAGAAGGAATAAACTGAAGAAGAAATTCTCCCGACATTAATTTCGTCACTGCCTTAACTTGCTAAGTGTTTTGAAATTTATGTTTAAGATAGAGTCAGATTGTCGGACAGCATCGTTGCCCTTTGGAGAATATTGTTTAGAGTGTTTTGAGCGTACAAGAGACCACTAGGGTCTGAAATGAATTATAAAAATCTCGCTGTAAAGCACTTTTAGTGGATTCATCAAGTGCGGTAGGGATACCATAAAACGGAGGGCTATTAAGGAACTTTAAAAGTGTTGTTGACTGTTTTAAACTGATGGAAGCACTCACTAAATGGTCCATTTTATAACGCCATCTGATACTCCTTCCAGTTCGCTAACGGATTCTGTCTTCTCTTACGGGATGAGTCTTCAATCCTTGATTGCACTCGGATGTAATGACTCCTTTCAGGAAGAAGTAAGATCAAATGTTCTTTACTTTAAAAAAATTATTAAATAGCTATTGGTGATAATCAAATTGCTTAACTAAATGCTTAATTACTAAAAATAATAGATAAAACTAGTCTTATAATTTAATATCATAGCCGTCATAAATTTATTAAAATTGAATCTTTAATATTTGATAAAGGTTCTGTAAGGTCGGATCCAGAATATCAGAACACAAAAAAATAAAACTTTAGAAGCACTACAATTGATTTAATTTTCTACCGTTTTCCTGGTAAAGATAATTATGACAGGAATCCTAATTTTTACTTAAAGTAAAATCCAATGTGAATGTGATATGTCATAAGATAAAAGCTAAAAAAAATGTTTTCTTTTAATCTTATAAGTGTGACGCGATCGACTTGTCATAGGTGTAGTCTAAGGGGGAAGAATTTTTACACACTCAGTATAAGGTTTTTTATTTTTTATATCACTTATTAAGTATTCGAGATATAGGCTAATCAAGAAAATAAATTTCCAGACCCAACTTTTAATAGCAGCATACAATAATTTTGCAACGATTTTTCAATATAGATTTTTACTAACTTAAGATGCAATTTAATTTTTTTTTATCAACTGCAATGTATAAGTTGTACTGGAAGATTATTGATTGACCGTGTGTATAGATGAATGAAATATGGTCCGGGTGCGGTAAAAAAAAAACTCAAATAGTAGATAATATTACTATTTTATTGAGCCAACGTTTCGCCCCACGTTGCAGGGCTTCGTCAGGGCTAAAAAAGATACAAACACATAGTTACAAAAGGAAAAAAAGAGAAAAAAACATAAGTGTAAAATAACAGGGGTATAAAATGTAAAAAAGTAAGATATAATAAGAAAAATTAAAGGTTGTAAATAGTAAATAAAAAGGGTTATAGTAACAGATAGATAAGAGAAGAAATATTAAAGAAAATACAAATAAAGAGATGTAAAAAGAAAAAAAAAAACACAAATCAAATGATGAGACAGAATACATATGACAATTGACGGCAGTCAAAAATAAAGTGACCGTTGGTATTGGGAGGAGTGGGGACGGCAGTTATGCCACAATAACGAAAATAATTTGTAAAGTAAACATAGTAAAAAAGTATTTAAATTAGGTGAACAATAACTGGTAATATACATAATAGGGGGAGAAGAAATATTAAAAAAAAAAAAAAAAGCCCTGCAACGTGGGGTGAAACGTTGGCTCAATGAAATAGTGTCATTATCTACTATTTGAGTTTTTTTTACCGCACCCGGACCATATTCCATTCATATAAGTTGTACTATTTGTTCGTAAATATGAAAAAGTTTTTATAAAGCTGCACAGTATGGCTGATAATTTGATTCAATATTCCACTGCAAAATGTATCATGATAGGATAATATGATTTACTTTTTTCTAATCTATCAATAGCTTGCTAAGTACACATCGCATTGAAATACAGATAGTAGGGCTTATATACCTAACAAAAACAACAACAAAATTATTTAAAGAGCCAAAAAACTCGCGTCCAGGGGAATCAAAAGAACATGGATAATTAATAACTTTTAATTCATGAGAAATATATCTGAAACTATCACTAGTAAGTTATGTCTTCTACAATCGCTTCAAAGTTCATGGTACACGAAATTCCACCCCAGTCATTGGGAGCGATCTAGATCTACCCAAATTGGGCAGTGATCGTCTTGTTGGCCACCCCTGATATAATATTTGCCATAATATTTATTGAATAAACAAAAAACACATCAGGTCACCTACTATTAGTTTATTTATAATAGACTAAAATGGAAGTATATATTACAATAGAATTTCATGATTCTGAAAATTGCAACTTTTGTCAGTAAAATAAGAATTACATTATTTTATGAAAAATACAATGCATCAAGTTTGTTTTTATAATTTAACCCAATTGTTTAAACTTGGTCATCTGTCTTGCTTCATTAGTTTTATTAGCCAAAAATCATCTATTTATAGAATTCTGACGTGCTGAAACTTGATTCTTATATTTTACTTAAACGAAAGTCTTTCACTGCTGGATGTATAAAGTATGACTGGTTTGTATATGGATTTTGCTTGTTTGGGAATGTGATTAAAATGAATGCAAAATGTTAACTTAGATATACAGCTGCTACTTTAGTTTAGGATTAAAATTTGGAGTTTGTAAAATGAAATCATCCGAAAAATTAAAACTTCTTATTTTTATTTAGGAGATTTGCTGCTTTCCCCTCACCCTTTGGATCTGCCTATAGACTCCTAATTATTTAAAATTATTTTAAATATTATATTATCTACTACATACTACATTTTTTTATCAGTAAAAATGTACACATTTGTTAATAATAAATAGGATTTCATTAACTTAAAAAATATATTGTAAGCCCCAACTGAAGTTTTAGTCTGCTACGTTTCTAAATAATTCAGCTATTTTTTTGGGTATTTATATACTTAAAATGGCGTTAAGTGTATTTGAAGAGCAGAGGAAGCCAAAAATTGTAAATCTCTGTCGGGCAATTATTCTTTTAACGTATACCTAGTTATTTATTCAGTGACTTTATGAATATAAATTTTGATTCAGATTATGGACATTAGTGAATCTAATATGATGTCCAAACATTAACCCGACCTCCTGGTTTTTGTTTGTGGTTTTTTTCACAGTCTCTCCTTTCAGGAATAATTTCTACAGAAATAACCAGCCTTTTGTGGAGTTTACAGTTTTTAATTTTGTATTGCAATCAACAACCTTCATTTCGAAGATTACAATATCTTCGACTAATTACAAGCATATTAGCAAGTTATACAATTATGTCTGTGACTTGAAACGTTCCTCGATGAGTTGTGGCTTATTGGATTATCAGGGGCCATTAAATATTCACCCAACCTATTGTCATGTATTAATGTATACGTATGTACATACGTAATGCCTTTCACATGAATTGTTCTCCGGTCACTGGTCCATACACTGTCAGTCTCCACACACATTTTGTTGCTTGTAATTGACTTATAAATTACATTATTATTGCGTGAAATTTAACTTATCCACAGAAGGCTAAATAATAAATGTTAATCAAAATGTTTAAAGACAATCATTTGGACCACAACGCATCCACATTTTTTTTATTATTAAACTGTATAACACTAACTCATTTTTATAACAGTTTTACATTAGACCCATATTTTAAAAATATTTTTGGGGCTTTTTTGTCTAAAATAAATCAATTAATGTTATACACATTTTTAAAACTATAACACTGTTATAATTATTAAGCTGAAATTAATTAATTAAATTAAAAATTTATTAATCTAAAATTAAATAAATAATTAAACACCTTTCTGAATTTTCAGTGTCATTATTTTATAGCGGGCTCTAGCGGAATCGCGTATTACCCGAAAAATAAATTTAATATACGAATTTGTGGAAAATTTTGTCTACCCTTATTTTGTATTGAATTTTTATCTTCATAAAATCTTTAGCTTTATAGATCAAAGTAAAAACTTAAAAAAACTTTTTTCGTTATCTATGATTAGAAATAAAACGAAATAAAAGATATATGTAATTGGTTTCTAAAAAAAAATGTAATCTTATTCAATAAATGTATTTAATGACTTTTATTTTATTAGTTTCTATTAGACTAATTCATTAGGTGTTACGGAACGTTAAGAAAAAGTGTTTCTATGTGAGAGTCTCCTAAAACTATTTAAATAGATTTTTAAAAAATTAGGTTTTATACCTAAAGTTTGCTATACTTGTGGACATCTAACGGCAGGACTCCATTAGGACGTTTTAAATGGACGACTGATATATATTCTGTATTTATATTCGTGTGCATATCTTTTATTTTCGCCGAGTGAGATTTATCGTGTTCCATAACGGGCCCACGCTTGCAGTTGAACCGGGAAGTGTTATGCATGATCATAAATTTGAAATATAATGTACATTTATTGCCCTGTATCCTGTATCCTTAACTGTTCGCTGAATGATAGCTTTCAATATAAGTACTGATATTCAAAAGCACTAGACATTATGGACTGTAATATGTTTATGTTTCAATAAATCAATCAGGATCATGATTTGTTCATGTGAAGCATAATTTATTTCTTTATTGGACTAGTAAAAATTTAGATAAATATAATAAAATATTAATTATATTATTTCAAAATTTTTCGAGACCAGGTAATATTTATCAATTAATTAATTTAATATCCAAAATAGTCTCAACACTATATATTTATTTATTTGTCCTACGTTTCGGCCCTTCCAGCCATCCTCAGGGACATCTTCAACATAAATTTCCTCTCACATTAATTGTTTTCTCC
>NW_027106006.1:711336-713224 GCF_000696795.3 Halyomorpha halys | reverse complement strand
ACCTGGGCAAAATAGCCTGCAAGGAGAAAACAATTAATGTGAGAGGAAATTTATGTTGAAGATGTCCCTGAGGATGGCTGGAAGGGCCGAAACGTAGGACAAATTAATAAATATATAGTGTTGAGACTATTTTGGATATTAAATTAATTAATTGATAAAATATTATTTTATAATTATTTATATTATAACCTTATCAGGCAAATATATCATTATTTATCGATCCCAATATGAAATATTTTCAACCCTTATATTAAATTGAAAGTCTATTTATCCAAAGTCCATTTAGAAGAAAATAGGACTGACTATCTTCCTACACGCAATTAAATGTTTTGTACTAAATGTACATCGTATAATTAATTTCAATTAGGATGACTTAATATTTAAACTTTCATCTTCAACTTCTTTGTTGCGGAAGATGGAAGTACAACTATAATATTCTTCGAAAAGAGTTAACAAGTCAAATAATTATATTAATAAATGAAAGTGAAAGCAGGTGTAGAGTGATAAGATTGTTCACGGAGTACAAATAACCAGTTTAAGAGGAAATAGTTACAGCAGAATTCTAAATATCTCTGTACTTGCTTTTCCAAAGATGGACAAATTGACCTGCAGATCCAAGAAACGATTCATTCAACTAGGTGGATCTACAATGACACCATACTAGTTCTTCCTAATAAAAAAGAAGTCTCGAATGGAAATAGCATAAGATGGATGTTTTTCAAAGAGGATTACTACCTACTATTACAATCTGTTTCCGTACACAAGAATGGTTCGGTAACGTAAATCGAATTTCAAATGAGTATATGAGATTGGAAGGTCAAATGCAACTATACCGAGTACCTAATAACGAAAAGTTATATGAGAAGGAAATACGAGATGCCTTTTTGAGTATGGAATGAACTGAGTAGGGTAAAGATAGAAAGCACTGGACCGGGAACATGATTTTCGTTTAATCATATTTGATATATGATAGGATTTTTGTATAATTACTGCAAAAACGTTTATTATTACTTTAAAAAATATATTTTTTTATTTATTGATAAATATTGCAATCTCCCACAACCTAGGAAGAATAATACAAGTAGCTTTAATCAAGGACAATCCTTATTAGTGCTGTAGGTTATAAGGTTTTTTTTCTACGTTTTTTCAAATATAGTTAGACACTAAATCTTTAGGTTGCGGAATTGGGATTGTTGTTTTATATACATACTTATTGATGTAAAAAATTATATATTTTTATAAGACTTATATTCATTCCATCTCTTTTAACATTAATGTAATTGATTTAATAACTATATTTGTTTTATTTTGATTTTTCAGTCATATTCACAAATGTGTATACATTTATACTTTTAATGCATATTTTATTTAAAAAACTATCCGGAGTGGGATATACTTTTTGTCTATATATTCCTATAAAAAAATAAATAAATAATATATAAGATATTTATTTATTGAATTATAAACTGTCGTTTACATTACAACTACATGATTACGAGTGTTTAAGCCGATGAAAGTAAAAATACTGTGTTATTCTGCCCTCACTTCATTTTCATAAAAAATATTCAGTTAATTAATTATTAGTTCTTTTTTTTTGGAAAGGGGTTATGGGTTGGTTTCAAATGCTTTTTAATAGTCAGATATGTTTGAGGTTGGGGAGTTTTAACAGAGAAAGGTGTTACGAACTTTGTAGATCTTCCTCTGGAGTACTGAATAACTTAAAACTTTAGTTTTGTTTTACACCATTTTAGCACTCAATGCCTCCTTTTATATATTTTTTTAAATTAATTATTTATTGTAATTTACAACTGTACAAAATAATACAATAGGTAAATATGTAGTATGTTTCATATACACTTGAAAATCTTGGGAAGGAACCACCCATTGG
>NW_027106006.1:705237-709925 GCF_000696795.3 Halyomorpha halys | reverse complement strand
GGGTTAAAAGTTTTGAAGAGGTGTTCGCCGAACATTTGAGTTTTTCCTTCATCTGATCGTGTCCAAGTCTTCCTTTTATATTTGAAAAAAACAAAATTAAAATGTTTTATACCAGCTCGTTATCCCTCAATTTTTGGAGGCTTAGATGAGTTATCAATAGATTCTAAGATGAAATCAAAAGTAGCTATTTTGCTTTATCCGCGTAGGAAATGGGTTGGAGAATGGTAAATATAACTTTGTTTAGGACCGATAGAAATTGGGTAGGGGAGCAAAGCTGGAGAGGCAACTAGGTAATCTGTACCGCGAAACATCAAAGTCTGGGGTCTTTTTGAGACGACCTAGAAATTTCAGCAAAAGGTAGTGCCTACGTAGTTCTAGTGGCCACTCTTGGGCTTCCCAGGGTAAGCTGCCAGTAGCTCTACGGATCATAGCATGGTGTACTGGATCTAGCTTGTTTAGTATTTTTTTTTTAGGCATCACCATATGTTTGGCACCCGTAGTCAATCACCGGCGTTATTAAACACCGATATAACGTAATAAGGTAGGCCCTTTCACATCTCTAGGTTGAATTAGAAATGACTTTTAGAACATTACATGTTGTTGATAGCTTGGACAACAACTTATCCACATGTAATTTCCATGACAACCTGGAATCAAAGATCATCTCGAGGTATCTAATTGAATTCGGGTTGTTAAGCTATCGGTTCCTGAGACACTCCGTACACTTACGTTACTCAAACACTTTGAGGACATATCCGAATTCGGCAAAAATGGACTACGGAAGATTTCAACAGGCTGAAACTAAAGTCACAACTAAAGTGATAGCCCGTCTTTCCAGATTGCTTAATGTTTTTTGCATTACAGATTGACAAAGATGACATCAGACATCAGTAGAGCTGTAGTAAAGTGAAACGTCGTCTTTTTTTTTCTTTTTATTAAGTTTCCCATATCATTGATTGCAATGTTGACCATTGTTTGCGATATTGAACAGAGCCTTGAAGGACACCATTGGGCAAAGTTGTCCGAAATAACTGAACTAGAACGAACGTTGAAGTTACGATTGGTCAGGAAATTTAGTATAAAAACAGTAGGTTGCCAGAGAACCCCCATGGTTGTAAAGATTCTAGAATTTTGTCTACTCTAGATTTTAAAAAAATTACGTAAGCGTGTTGGTTCCTATCAAAAGAAATTTTCAAAAAGGAATTAAATAAAAAAAAAAATATTTAAATTACTTTTATTTATATGCTTAATTATATTATAGTTTTACTTAAACACTAAACTAGGCCGGATTATAATTATATTCCATTGATAATAAACGTTCTTCCTGAGAAATTACTTGTCTTAGAAACTAATATCTATATATAACTTTATTTGTTGTTGAATTACTTTTATTTTCTTCCATATAGTTACATGAAATAAATAACCAATAATAAAAAAATAAATAAATAGAATGTAAATATTTAAACAAAAAAAGTTTATATTTAAAGAAAATTTCAAATCTCAAATTCCATGATGTCTTTATCAAACAATATGCACAACTTACAAACATTGGTTTTTGACTTTCAAGGAAATAAACATCAGAGGTAGGATTTAATGGCCAGGTTCTATCTAATGATAATATCTCCAACATCGATAAACTGTTAAACATCATGGCTATTTCACAACGACAGAATGCCCAAGTTGGCGAGGTATTTCAGTAAATGTTTGCCCTCGGATCGCATCCAAATAGTTCGCTGGGAGTTCCCCCCTGGGCTAAAATAGTCTGCCAACCCCAGGACGTGTTAACAGTTTACGAACCCATTGGTTGGATTTAGGGTCGCAACCCTGGTACACACACAGGGCCCTGCATCTGTTACCCGGCGTCTGATACATATCTAATTTTAGGGAACACCTCTGACTACCGCCTTGAAGAAAAGAAAGACCTAGAAAAAGAACGACTCGAGCCTGACTGACCATTAACAAGGGTCTGATTGAAAATTCATGAGTTTTTTTTGTTTTGTTTAGTTTCTTTTTTTTTTTTTATAAATATTTCTAGACCCTACCGATACATAAAAACCTCATTGTTTCCTAGGACATTCAGAATGTTTACAGCTCTTTGTTAATTTAGCCCTGTTACCTTTATTGTGATTTATAGTGCAGTGAAGACATTTAAAAAAGATAATATTAAAAGAATTATTATATCCTCCGCCCTCAGCAGGTACCTGATGAAAGGTATAGAGGGCTTTTAACACCGATAAAATATGTCTAACACTTGGGGACCCCTGTAGGTTTACTACAGCCTATAGAATGTATAATTAGTCGGGTTTTATTTAGTTTATTTATGTACATAATGGTTATCAGAGTAAATACATTTATATACAAACAGGTCATATATTATTAAATCAACAAACCCTGAAAGTCAAGAGGACAGGGGAGGTATAGGATTTTATACACATGGATATTGTAAGATTTTTGTAATAATGCTGGATGTACTAGATTTTTTATCTGGCTGATTATGTAATGAAATCTATACCAGAGGTTCGAGAGAGTACTTCCAGAAACATGAGAAAATGTTCTAAATTTTCGATAAAATCCTCCATTTACTACTGCTATAAATAATACACTTATACAATATCTGACATTAAAAGTTTCGTGTTGTTTGCGGCACACAAGCAATGTAGAGAGGAGCGAAACAGGTGGAAGTATACCTTCCGATTGTTGGTTACTAAGTTAAGTTGGAAAATAATCGTTGGTTTCCTGGTATTTTTCTTTAGGAGGTACTTCTCCTCCTGTTATTTTCTATTAAATAACTCATGCTATTATTGCTAGATTGCCACTCTTAAAAGAATAATATAGGTCAGTGCAATCATAAAGTTGTTCAGATTCAATCGGTAATAAAGAATTAATGATTAGTTTTAATTGTTAATGCCTTTCTTAGTAGAACGTTCCGAAGACTTGGTACCTGCTATTGGGATTACTTTGCTCCAGTAAATCTGTCTCGATTAGTGATGATAAGTCTTAGGATATTATTGTTTATTGCCTAATTGTTTGTAAGTTTCAACATCATTTCAATACAATAGTAATTTCAAATCAATTAAAAATAATTTCAAATAAATTAAATACAATTTATAGTAAATTAAACATGATTTGAAATGAATAAAAAATATGTACTCATAAATTGGATTCATTATATTTTAAACTCATATTCACTACTACCGTTTTTTTTTACAATTGTAGGTACCTAAATTTACTAGTATAACAGTGTTTTCGAAGGGATAAATACGCAATTTATTTGGTATATTGTAGAAATCCAATATTTTGAAAACATTTAAATCCTATTATCTCTCATAAATCAGAATTTGTAGAATTTATTCCGTATAACCGAATAACCGTGGACAGGATGAAAATTGAGGTTTATTGCTATCGAATTTATGATGAATCCATTTCGACCGGACAACGATTGAGCTATCAAACGGCTCATAAATATTATCATTAATTAATCAAAGCCTGGAACGGACAGCTACTGAATGGATAATACCGTCCGCCCATTGAATAATTTATCACTGAAAAAGCAGCGGTTGTGCGTCAATAGTTGATAAAGGTGAATTGTATTGCGTAAGGATATCCAATAGATCGCCTGCTTTGGTGGAGGTACTTACGGCAAATAATACGTTTCGAAGTTGCTGTGTCCGAATGTTGGGTCAGGGATAAAAGACTGATCAGTAATTCAAGAGAAGGACAGTTATTCCCTTTCATAATGATTTATGTAGCATTTTCAACAACTAGATACCTACTTAAATTGCTCGACGCAACAGCTATGGTTACATGAAAAATACTGAGTTTGGCATTGCTATATATAAAGTCTTCATATATAAAATTTAAATAACCCATAGGAATTTAACATTTTTATTTTCGATATAAACCCCTTAACGTGTACGTTCGAGTTATATAATATATATATATATATTGAATATATAAAATAAACAGGCCAAACTGTGCCATATAGAGATAATTCAAGCGGCATTGTATTTTATGCTCCTATATTTTTTCTCACTTGAATATAATGGGGAATTGAAAATAACAATTTTATAATAATAAAATAAATAACAATGATTTATTCTCTGTAATAATCCTCTATATATAGCTTTAGTCTACGTTTACATACTAGGTATCATGACCGGTATCCAAAATAAAAATATTTTTTTGCAAAGAAAATGGTCTAATTGTGTTTTTTTACATTTAAAAATTTTTTTTTAAGGAAAAAAATAGATTTTTTCTACGTGAAAAAAATTGATTAAAAAAAAAAAAAATAGGTGTTAAGTAAATCACATACTTCTGAGTATATTTATAATTAGCAATGAATTTGAAAGATAGTCGTTTTAGAATAGTTGAGAAAAACGTATGCTGCCATACTGTTCTTTTGAAATAACCGATTTTGAACCCTGGGTGACTAAACTATTTTGTTGTGCGCTTAAGAGGTTCGGAGGTTGGCCGATCAGTAATGTAATATCTAAAATCAATACAATTGACAAATTTAACTCCCTTATAATTTTCTACATTTGTATATTTTATAGCACTACATTATTTCTAGATTTTCTACTATCTTATAATTTTAACTTTAAATAATTGAAAAAGTTCTAGTATTTTAATTTTTTTTAAACTTTTTTAAATTAGAAAAGCTGAAATTCAGTTTCAGCATTCCTAAAAAC
>NW_027106006.1:680407-705187 GCF_000696795.3 Halyomorpha halys | reverse complement strand
TATATAAAATTAGAAAAGATATTGTTGATAAGATTACATAGCAGCACTCTCAACATACTAACCTCAAATATGATGCTCTTATTCTCGAAATTATTTAAAAGGTATAAAATCTGGTGTTCTACATGTTCGTATTTTAGGGTTTATCGAGATAGGAATAACCAATATAAAAATTTTTTCTTGCCAAGAATACATCAATTTAATAAAATATTATGAAGCAGTCATGCGATCGGAATAGATTGTGTGATTTCGGCATTTCCTGTTCAAATCGGATTTATATATATTGTGAAAAAAATCACTTTCAGATATTCAAGAAATTCTTTAATATTTTTCAAATTACATATATTATATTTCTACATTACATATTATTGCTGACAATAAAAACTGTTTATTTTTTTTTAAATAAACAAAATTCAAGGATTTTTTTCTTTAATTCGGCATTGGTACCAGGTTAATCTATTTCAATTACGATACAACTTATTCGATATTAAGGAACACGTAATTATTCATTGATTCACGGAGTTTATTTAACATCGTTAGAGCTATTTTAGAGAAAATAAAAAAAAAATATGAAAAATCGCCTACCTAAAATACGTAATTTCAGTTTCAAAAGACTTTAATTTTTGGAGCTTGGCTGTGACAAACAGGACACAGACCATTTTGCGATACCAAGTTTTTTTTAACTCAAGAGTCCTCAAAACATGTATTTCTGTCAAGAATTCTAATTCGAAATTTTTAGGATCGTAATATATACTCTTACTATATATACCATGTATAGGTAAGTGGGTAAGTGAAAGGAAAAAATCGGCAACATACAACGTTTCAACATTCTTATACTGAGATAAACCAAATTTAAATTAGGTCACTGCTCTTTATTCCTTAATAATGGTTAGGATTTCGAATAATAAAATTAAGAAAATAATAAATAATATAAAAATATCAATGAGTTTTCTCATATAAACTATATTTAAATCAAGATTAATTATTACTTATTTTTGACAAAAAAATCACTTTTTTTAAATCGATTTTTAATTTTATCTCATTCTCAGGATCAAAGGATAAAGAGTTTATTTCGTTTATTTATTTAGATATTACCCCCTCAGGGCAATTTCCGATGAAGGATATCTATGAAATATATGAGAAACGGGGGGAGCCATTCACAAAAACAGACACAATAGGGTCCGATAAAGTATCTTCTCTGAATTTTTTTCCAATATTTTGGTTTATGGAGAGAAACCTAATACTATACAGTATGCATACGTATTTTAGTCTCAATTCCGCTTGCATAGTTTGCCATCATTTTAATCAAATGAATGTTATGTTTATATGATACATGGTATGATTTATAGTTATATGATTTATGGTAAATGTGATGGATGTTTCATTTTTGACTTAAAGGCTTTCATAATTGCAGTATATTCAAAAATTATGCCACTGTTTTTTTGTTTACCTTTGGGAAAAAGAGGGAACTAACACTTTACCTTCGTGTACATTGTATTCAAATCACAAAAATGTCCTGTAGTTAGTTACTCATGAGTAGCTAAATATTATTAAGAAAAAATAGCAGAATACTATCAGCAGGTGACTATTTTTATAACATTTATATCTCTCATACCGATCTCCTTCATGTGTATCCGGCCTTTAAGTATTGTTTCAAAATCCAGTAGCTATTCCATCCTCTCTCCCAAAAATCCTTCGGCTACATCGATATCCTTGTTACTTATCGAAATACTCTCTAGATCGATAGAATCTACTATCACTAATAATACTTCACCAATGAACATAGAAATGTTTCGGAAGAACAACTTACCTCGTCAAGTACAAGCCTTATTAACAGAAAAACACCGGGCAAGAGAGAGGTGTCACAGAACAAGATATCCTTCGGACAAAACTCATTACAACACATTGACTAACAGACAAAAAACAGAAATTAGAAAACACTGAATACAAAATTTTCAGACGTTAACAGAAAACCTAAATACCACTGGCAAATCATTATGAATAACTACTAAAAAAATACTAAAATACAGATCATTCAAACATCCACTTCTCACTGAAAATAAAACTAGGACACGATCACATAAAGAAAAAACTCAAATGTTCGGCGAACATCTCTTCAAAACTTTTAACCCCCATCCATATATCCTTAATCCAACCCATTTTGAACATGTTTAAGCAGAGGTTACAATTCCCATCCAAATGGCTCTTCCTACTAAAGCCTTTCATCCCTCAGAAATAATGAACATCATCCACCAATTACCTTCTAAAAAACCTCCTGGCCACGATCTTATCACAGCACACATTCTGAAACAGCTCCCTCGTAAAGCCATTTTATTCCCTACCTATATCTATAATGCTACACTCCGATCCACTTATTTCCCCGACCATTGGAAAATATCAATAATAAAAATGTTTCTCAAACCCTGCAAGCCACTTGATATCCATCTTCTTACCGTCTTATTTCACTACTATCCATTATGGACAAAATCTTAGAAAAACTTTTATTAAAACGCCTCTCTCCAATCCTTGACTCATATCATGATTCCTGACCACCTGTTTGGATTTAGAACATCCCATTCAACCATACAACAGTCATCGAGTGGTTGATGTCATATCTTCCACATTGGAGCGCGGAATGTACTGCACGGGAGACTTCCTCGATGTTGAACAAGCTTTTGATCGAGTCTGGCATCCAGGTCTGCTCTATAAACTTCGTCAATTCCTACCCCCAACATATTTCCTTATAATCCGCTCCTACCTCACTGATAGAACCTTTAAAGTAAATCATTACCTAGCCTACTCATCTCTCTTTTCTCAGTCCGCCGGTGTTCCCCAAAGTATCTTAGGTCCCATCCATTACACGGTTTATACAGCTGACATCCTAACCCACTCCAACACAGTCCTAACAACATAAGATGATGACACATGTATACTCTCTGTAAACAACGACCCAACTAATGTATCACAAACACTACAGGCACACATAACATATATTGAAGAATGGTGTCAAAACTGGAAAATCAAAATAAATCCTAACAAATCCCATCAGATCACCATTACTCTCCGTCGTAAACCTCTACCCTCCTGTCCTACTGTATCCTTTCTAAATACTCCACTAACGCCTGTTAAACAAATTCGATACTTAGGACTCCATCTTGACAAGAGACTTACTTGGAATCCACACACAAGACTGAAACGACAAGAAACTGCTCATATATTCCGATTGCTACAACACTTACTTGACAAACGCTCTAAACTTCCCATTCACTACAAAAAATTAGTATACACTACAATAATCAGACCAATTTGGACATATGGAATTGAGGTCTGGGGCTCTACCAAACCATCAAAATCCTCCCGCATCCAATCCTTACAATCCAAAATCCTACGTAAAATCCTTGATGCTGCTTATTATGTTACAAATAAAATGATCCACAAAGACTTTAAACATCCTATTCGTTGCAGATTTGACCCAAAACAGATATGCGTCTTTTCATTCCAAACTCCTTACCCGTCCTAACCTATTAGTTCTTAATCTCTCATCCTTAACAATCCCTGATAATCCTCTGAGGCGTCTGAAAATAAGATAAGCCACGGGGCCCCCTAATTTAAATTAAAACTTGAAGTACCACCAATGGGTGGTTCCTTCCCAAGATTTTCATGTGTAGATAAAACATTCCACAGATTTACTTTTTGTATTTATTATTGGTACAGTTGTAAATTACATTAAATTAATAAATAAAAAATAATCTTGTTTCAGGTGAGGATCTTGTCATATTTCAAAAAATGAAATATTTTAGACTGTTTTGACTATGAGAGGAAACGTTATTAAAACATTCTATTGGGATTTTTGCTTCTGATGTACAATGAAGGATAAAAATCAAAATGTTATTATTATAACAAAGAAACTTATTTTATTATAATTAATTTAAATTGCACTTAAAGAACCACTTAGCTATTCTGGAAACTGAAAATATTCAAGAACGCTGTTTAATATTAGTACTTGATTTGTTAGGTATCGACGTAGAAAACGTTTCAGTGCCAATCAATGTTCTATTGTTTTTTTTTTATTCTGTACCTGTCACAATCACGTGTTTTTCACATTTTAGAGACGACTTAATGTAATGTGAAAAGAATATCTTAACATATTTTGATGATCCATCTTGAATCAACAAATAATCCTTATACTTTGATACCTTATACAATGATTTCTTGACGTCGACAGGATTCAGAGTAAAACAGAATACAATTAGCGGTTGGGTTAGATATTTATCCATGTAACATATTTACGTTTAATATACTTCTGTAAATCATATTGTGTTACTAGGATGCCTCCACTGAGAGAGTATATCTTAATTTCGCTTATTGAAGTCTGTTTAAAGGGTACCAGCATCGAAAATAATAATTCAATAAAATGGAATAAATTAGTCAGTTTTCAATATTTTCGTATTAAAATAAATTCATATGATAATCGATCTTTATTATATTAAAATCTCAGTCGTTAGGGTCAATATCCAGTGCAGGATTGAGTCTCGCTGCTGGGAGGAGACCTATTTTCTGTTTCATCAACCGTGGATTGACTGTAGAGTCGTAAATCCTTCTGAAGCGTACCCAGCTTCTACAAAGTGGGTGGGTATATTACCCTTCATCGGGTTGAGGTAGAAACCTAAAAATTGGTCTGCTATACTGACCACAAAACCTTCTTACAGAACTATTTATCAAAACTTCCTCATCTAGCATTAAATCTGTGTGGCACAGGATCATTTTACTTATACGTATTAAAAACTATGTAGATTTATGTGCATTAAATTGAAAAATCAAAAGTAAATTACAAATACACAATTTTCTCAATCAAAATCGTTTAGTTGGACTACCAAATCACTGCACCCCTATAGAGATATTACATACAAATTTAATGGAATCGTTAGGAATCACAGCCACAGGAATTGTCAGTGGTTTTATAATAAAAAAATAAGTAAATAGTTAAACAATCTGGTACAAACTATAAAGATAATAAACATATAAATTAAGTTCCCGAAACAAATTGAATCAGTACATTCCTCGTAAAGGAATCAAGAGCGAAATCGATTGTTTCTGACGGATTATCTGATGGAACGCCGATTCAGTCTAGATTACACACCTTCGGGTTGAGGAAATGGAACAGTGCAATTGTGGAAAGAATTTGTAATTTAATGTAAAATATTTAAATCTTAATTAATTTTGTTTTTAATTAGTACTGCAGTCTATTCTATCCTAACCCTAGAGAGACTACGCTACTAGCTTCCAGAGAAGAAAAATTTACATCCACCTGTATATGTCAATGTGGAATTATGTAAATATTTCTATATTTTTAGGTACATAAATGTTATTTTTATTTTTATTTTGTTAAGTTGTGCACCAAACTAACACACAGATTGTTCTACAATATAGTCACAGACAGATTCCAGAATGCCCGAATACGCCTTTTAGTAACATTTGGAGAGTTATACATAAATGGTAATAGCCAGGCACGCTAGAAACTACTATTAAACTTACATGGGTCATCCTACCTATCACAAAATTAATGCTATTAAACAAAAATGGTAATGCTAAAGCTATAAGTAATCATAGCTTTATGCAAGTACCGTAAATCACTGATTACAGCAAAACTCTAGACTATATTCTTTTTATTCGTCTCTTCGTATTTATGATATCGTCTACTGTAGTCATACATCTCTCTTGCTGTTGTTTTCCACATATAGTCTGTGATGAAAGTGGAGATAGGTCTATTATTAGTTAGCGTGTCAGTTCAATATTTAAATTAAAATAATGATTTTTCAGTATTTTCTTTGTGGAACTGATTTTTACCGTACTATAATAGAAAATTAAACACGCCAAAAAGATTTGATTTAGGAATATAAATATCATAAATTAGGTGGTACCTTAAGTCTCTAACCATAATTTAAACACAATTGTTTAAACTATTTTCAAATACATCGCTTTGGTAGTCCAACACTTCACATTCAAGTAAAAAATCTGGAATTGGTCCCATCATAATTACAAGGAGTTTATATACAAAAGAAAAGTCAGACCGTAAAGGTATAATCGTATTATTCCAAGCATCATTGGTTTGGTTTGACAAGATTTTAACTAACAAAATTGGCAAAATTGCGTTTTCCTTCAGAAATTACTCAAAACAAAGCTTCTAATAAATTTCAGTGCCAACAATTCAAAAATTAAGTCTTAATTAGAGAAACAGTTCTGTCTAGAAATAACTTTTAGTAGAAAATGGGAACTTTAAAACTCTGTTTCTTAAAACTATTGTTATAACCTTAAACTAAGGTAACAATACAAAAAATTAAAAAAAAAAAAGAACAAAATGTACATAGGTTTTCAGACGGCCTTTAATTATAGTATTTGCTAGTGAAAAAGCAAAATAAAACATTGAATTAAATTGATAGTGGTAAAAAAATGAATTCTTGCTGGTCTAAAACTAAACTTTTCTTAAGGTTTTATTGAATAATTATGTCTAAAAATTTTAAAAAAATTATTTATAACTTATCTTTAGTACTTTATCCACTTATTAATAATTTTTATATTAATGAATTTTGATGTATTTTTATCTATTAATTTACAGCTAATATCATTGAGAGGAATGAAGAGTGCCCAGCAAGATTTCGGTGTTATCTAAATTATAGTTTTAAAGTTGAAAAATAAATTTCTCATCTAACTCCTTTCTAGGTCATCTATTTAGTATTTTGTGGCATTTAAGACATACCTTTTAGTTGTACCAGCCTAACTAATAGTAATTTTTTTTTAATTAAATGAAAAATAGCTTTATTATTCATAGTCCCTTTCAAATATATTGGCCAGAGAAGTGAGTCTCTGCTTACTTAATTCTTATATAACAATTAATATAGTAGATATATTCTAAAATAAATGAAAATAAACTTTTCCAATATTTACTCTTTTCGGAGATGGAAAAGGTGGTTGAACAAGAAATATTTAAACGAAAGAACTGCTGATGCGTAACGGATAATAGAAGGAATAGAGTTCCAGTGTAAGGCAGCAGTGACAGCCAATAAAGTGAACAGAGGATTGAAAAGTGATAGGAGATTTTGTAGTATTTAAGGTGCTGAGTTCTTATCACTTGGAACAGAAAATACGCTAGAAAATACCGACATCGGTAGAAAGGGTTAAACCACTTCAACTTGGTGCGATACAGATTTCTATTCTTATCTCTGGTGATCCCCAAAATAAATTCTATCTAGCAACTAATAACTCTAGCTTCGAGTTCAACAGGGAGTCCGCAGTGCACCAGGCAGTCGTAGTCAAAGTGGGGGGAACAAGAGAGGAGCAAGAGAAGGCAATTAAATTGCTTAAGGATTATCAGGGCTCAACTAGAAATTAGAAAAATATATAGTTTCTAATTTGAAAGAGTATAATAAACTTTAGATTAGGGTTAGTTGGCTTTTAAACTTTTGTTAAATTAGACTTTACCTTTTGTTCAAGTCTCAAATTTTCAAGTTTTCTAAAGTGAATTTTAAATATGTTCCATAATCCATTAAATAACCATGCCGTTTAAGCGTGTAAATAGAAATATTTCCATAAGTATATTGATGTCTCTAAAAATATCAATAAAGTGAAGTATTAGACTACATCAAACTCCGTTTGGTAGAAATATGTTTTTTTCTTATAAGTGAATACAGGTTCACATATATTTTATGTTTGGAAAAATATCTAGAGATAACTCCAGTTTATATCTTGATAAATTATCACGACGAAGAATGTTCTTAAGAAAACTTGCTATTTTTCACATAAATTTAACTTTAAGAACTTCAAATTTGCTTGATTATTCGAATTACATAAAAAAGTAGTGTAGATTTTTAAATTTATTTCTATTCATAAACGTAATTATCCTAATCTGCATACCTATAAGAATCCAGTATTTAAAAAAGGTAATTATGGATTTCAAACGTATACAGGATTTTATTCAAGTCATTCTTGGAAATATTTATTTGTCATAAATTAAAATAAAGGTGATTACAGTGGTTTAAACTATTAATGAAGGAGCACCCTGGTAGCGCCCCCAAGAACCCCCACCACTCTCCCCCACTCGCGGGCTCAGAGCATCCACCAGCCAGTGCACCTCCGTCTCCCAACCTATTCGGACCTGTGTCTCTTAGGCTTCGCGATATTCACGAAATTCACGTGTTCGCCTATCTGTAGGTGTCAAGTACCATGTATGTTAAGTGATTGTTTGGTGTGTGGGTGTTAAGAGCTGGACACATTGTGAATCTAAGTTGGATTATTTATTTTTATGGAAAGGTTTGTAGAACTTTATCAATATCTGTAATACCGAAATTTATTTTGCTTATTCTACCTGATAATATTATAGATACCATTTGTGATTTATTTTTATAGAGAATCCTTTATTGTAACTGTACACGATATGATGTATCTGTAGGGCAGAAGGGGCTTAATCATCACTTTAAAAATTTATTTTATTCACTTTGCTAAGAAGATTATGCTATTTCAACCATAATATAAGATTATATATCCGTTCAAAGCCAACTTTTGCTTTTTAATAACTCTATACCCACATTAGTTTACCAAACATGCGCTTAATCATACAAACAGATAATAATTATTAATATTAAAATTGTTTATTAATTTTTTAAAGTTAAACAAAAATACTTCATGAAAACAATTAAACTTCTTCACATTGTTATCTCATAATTTGGAGAGAATGGAGGCAAAATTATATTAAAATAAAAAAAATTATCTTTCCATATATTTAAGTACTTCAATTTAATAAAAACTGAGACAATTTTAATTTTTAAAACCTTATCAAAACTTAATTTGTCTAAATAGTGCTTTAAAAGTATGAAAATTAAGAATGTAAGTAATCAGTGTGTTGATTTTAATGTATCACAGTTTCTAACGAGAACACGAATGGATAGAAAACTTATTTAAATTATTTATAAGAACACTCTTGGCCACGTATTCATTAAACACATTAACGAGTATGTTAGGAATGGACAGAACTTTCAATTAAAGTAAACGTTTTCCTGATTTAAAAAATATTTCAAGTTATTCAGCTATTATTACATCTATGGTTTTTAGAATGATCTATAAAGTAAAGAAAAAAAGAAGATATTGAATTTTTGAGTTTAAATTTTATTTAACGTTAAAAAAAAAATCTTTATGGAAATAATATTTTATTATATATCACAACATGTTATCTCCTTTTATATCTTGTTTCTGAATCCGTTCTTCTTATCTTATAGCAGATATTTTCAAGATTGTAATATTTTTTAAAAAAAATACGATATTATAAGTTTTATTTTATAAATTTTTACCAATGCGAGCTATAACAATTGATTCATAATATTAAACCTGTTGATATAAATTGCCTCAATTATCAAACAGTTAGTTACTAATATGTTCAGTTGGTGATGTATTTAAAGTATATACATTTATATTACTTATTAATATATGTATGTACAACAATAAATCATTTTTTTCTAATCTACATCTCGTACGCTTAAGCAAAATGGTTTAACAATACATTTGTTCGAAAACACGTATTGTCAACAATATTACTTGATTGGTTTTATTGCTAATTTCTTTTGGTATTTTTCTTGTATTAGTTTTATCATATATACAATTTGTGAAATATATTTAAATATAAGACTTATAATATGCCTTGTTTTATTTTTGAAGTGAATAATTCCTATTGTTTAATAAACTTGGTCTGTATATCATTGTAATAAATTCATTTTTCTTTTTCACAACAATTTAACTCATAATTTATAATATTTTAGATGTTATATTATAGTAATACAGTTGGAAGTTGTAGGAAAACTACATTAAAAATATTAAACTTGTCTTCTCAAAAATGTTTTATTTTACCAAAAAAATTAGGAAATGTTCTTAAACTATTTCGTTTTATATATAATTAAAATCTGTGTATCAATTAAATCAGACCAATGACGTATTATATCCCTACGGCGCGGTAAGATCAAAGGGAACCTGCTACTACATTTCATTCAGTAGGCTATTTTCCTCTTAATGGAAATTGTTTACCGTAGTAAATTTTTTTTAGTAATATTTATTAATTCTTACGCTTACTGTGCTATAGAATCCATTCTTAAGTAAGACGAAATATTGATTGTGAATCAAGGCTGGATTCAGTAATATTTTAAATGAACCGGTTTTTCCAAAAGTAGATCAATAAGGAACAAAGTAAAAATTTATAAGCAAATCCCTCTTTGATCCGTTAATTTTATGAAATATTCCTTTTTGTAAGAAATAAATAAATAAAACAAGTTACGGTTTATCAATGCTATTTTGCTATTAGATAATATTACTTATTTTACTCACTTATTGTTGTTTCAGAAACGAATTCTATAATTTAAAAAAACTTATTTAACTTCCATGAATACAATTGCATCAATGAAGTGCGTTTAAAATGAAAATAAACGTATTTTGTAATGTAAAATGCGTCAATCATTTATCTCTCAGGGATTCAACGAGGAGGGTAAAAAATATAAATATAAACAACTAAAGTATCCTCCAGCTTCTTCAGTAACAGTATGTGATCAAACGACAAATCACAGACCAATAACATTTAAATTGTTTGTTGATGGGGCCAAAACGTTTAAATTTGTAAATCAATATTTTCTCGTTTCTGCCTCATTATATGATATTCTTAATTGTATTTATAAGTATTCTGAATGTATTTAAGATGTATTTGATATCAAATATTTTCTAACGTTCTTCTCTATTGGTCGCATACAGATCCGCCTTATACCCTGGCTATCAAAAGTGTTTTCTGAGAGTTCATTCTAAAACCGTCAGCTCTTTAGTTGACAATTTCCGAAGAAGGCATCACCCGCTTTTACGATCTCCTTGTTTAAACAGTATCTCAAAAAAACCCAGCAAGGACTTACACAGCTCTTCAATTAGATTTCCACCGAAATAACAGTTTTAAGCTTCCGACACCACAATCAGGAATAACCACTAAAACCTGTGTGTAGGCGTTCTTTGGTATATACAGCGTTATATTTGTTCGCATTCAATTTATAGCCATAATTTAAAATAATTACTATGGTTTGTAATTGTTAGTTTTCAAGATTAACATTTATTTTTTAAGCTCCGTTTAAAAACTTTGTACCTGATTTCACTTAAAAAATAAGAAATTTGTGGAAACAACTTCAACAAGAAACTATATTTAATTATACAAGTTTGATTTTAAAGTATTCTCACTTAGTCGTTTTTTTTATAGTCCAACAGTTGTGACTTCGATTTTTAAGGAATCTGAAACAAATCAGTGTGAATTCGATTTCCTTGTGTCTCTTTATTTATTTAAAAGACAAATAAATTTATTTTCAGGCAATTTAACGCAATAAGCCTGGAGTCCAGTGGAAGCTGAAAGCTGTAAACTGCGAAACTAACGAGTTCGCGCGACTGCCGTTCGTGCGGAATGATTCGTGTTCCCCGCCCGCTACCATTGTGCTCCCAAATTGTATGCTGACGTTTTTACTAAGAAAATATAAAATAAAGTTTCATTCAAAAATAACCTTATACTGCAAATATGTGTATTATCAAATTTATATCAATTGACAATATAAATTAATTATTAATGAAAAAGATCAGGGAAAATAACTTTGGAACCAAATCAAACCTATATTTTTTAATATAAAAATGTGTAATAATAATAAAGAGCATATCACAGTTTTATTCTGTTCGTATGCACTCCATATTTCTATAATATTACGACATATTCTATTGGCCATTTTAAAGTAGTTATATCGTATTCAAATTCTAAAATTACCATCATAAAATAACAAATAATAAAAATTGTTAATCATCATTAAGAAAAGAGTATTATTATAACAAACGGTAAATTAGAATTATTACGGTTCCTAGTGTGCTCAAAGAATTTGGGACCTGGATACCATGAGCATAAGTTACGAGCAACAATTTGTAGAAGAAATTGGCACAAAATCTGCCGTTGAAAGATATAATGGACTGTCCATTCTTGAAGCTTTGTCAAAATAATAACAATAATAATGGAGTTATTACCATAAAGTTAAAATATGTTAGTAAAGTTCATTGTACAAGAAGTTTTTTTTTGGCCCTAACAAGTTTTTAAAACGCTATTTTTAAAAATTTTATTTGTGTGTTACACTATTTGTTTGCGAAACGTACTTCATTTCGGAAAATAATCGGATATAGATCCGATTGAACAAGATTTATAAACAAATATATCTTCTTGGTATAGATAAATCTGTATAATATAGATATCCTGGTTTATATCTCTCTTGTAGCGCAGCCTACGGGCGACATAAGGTAGCGTTGGCTAAATCTATTATAGCAGTAGATTCGCGAGGGCCCTTCCTCACTTCCGCTCCCAGTTCATCTATATTCAATGTTCCATCGATCTCTCTTACGAATTACCGACTCTAGCGTACATTGCGAATATTCGCTTTCAAAATACAATTTGAGCTTATTATTATATCTTGTATTGCTTCGAGATACATAATTATAAATAATAAAACGCCGGGAAATATCTAGGAATTTTATTGTGGTAAATATTGTGATTAACAAATTCTTTATCGAAGTTCTTATTATGCAGGATTCATGTTGATTTTCACATAGTCATGTTATTATTGATTCATTTTATAACACTAAAAGGTTAAATTAATAAATTTATTCAGACATGGAAATCAAAAATGAAAGCTTCTAGATCTATTAGAGTTCGTAGTGATTTTAAGAGATATATTTATTGTTGAATTGTTGAGCGTCTGTCAGTTGATTAAACATTTTACATGCGTTATTTATATTAAATAATCTTATTATTTTATGAAAATTATAAATTATTGGTATGTTATTTATTGGTAGTTGCTCAGTAATATTTAATTAAGAATTTGTAAATTTATTAACATAAAGTAATGTTAAAATATTTAATTTAAAACAGGAAGTATAGAAGGTTTCAGTTTTTCAAATTTTTATTCACGAACAACAAATAAATATTTAATCTGACATCATATAAATTATTTTACAATAAAAAAATTATTATTTGGTATTCACAGTATAAATGTCATAAACTTTTCATTTTATTGATTAAATTTTCTTTTCTTAAATTATTATTTAATTACACACTCACAAATGAGCACCTGTAATAATTAAATCTAGTCATTTTTTAAAAAATTAGTAAATACAAATGTTTTATTATTGCTGGGCAAATATTGCAAACATTTTGGTTAAACGTCTATATGCAAGTTGTTTTTTCCACTACTTAATATAAAAATAGACGTGCGCTGAAGACAACCTCACACACAAACGAGAATTCATATAAAATTAAAGTATAATATAATAAAGCCTCCAGATATTGCATTCTCCCATAATTTTCAGTTGTTGCCTTCACCCCTCTGTTCGCACCCTCACTTCAACCCTTCCTCTGGCATACAAATTGCGGCTGTAATATTTTTTGTCCTTCTAATTCAGGAGCTGATTTGTCGATATTGGTCTCAGTTGTAGCGAGGTCCATAAATTTCCATGATACTACCACCATCTTTCTGGCAGCATTCATTTTTTTACTGGGACCTCAATGTAAGGGTCAGTGATCATATCAATTTCTTTTCGACTTGTATTGTCATGTTTTTTTTTTTTTTTTTCAAATATTAATATTCTTTATATTGTGAATAATAATAAGAGATTCTCTCATATTTTGTCATTTGATATTTACAGTTACATTTCTAAGAGTATTAAATCTATTTTGTTTTATCTATTGTTACTTTTATTATAATGGAAATATAATTTATAAAATGATATCAAAGGGTGATATTTTTTCGTAATCATTACTAGGTTACTTTATTTTTTATTTTTATTTATTTTATAATTATTAGCTTATTTATTCATAGTTACTTCAAAGAAATTTAACCTATATCTCTTTTCAATTTTGGATACTGATTATTTCTTCTTAAAGTTCAGTAGATGAATTCCAGTCGAATTTCTAAATTATATTTAACAATAGAATTTTGACATTGATATAATTGATAACAAACGACACCCATAAGCCTGGACCTATAGTTAACGAGTTCATGTTGGTAAATATATTTTATGAAAACATGATAAATTATAAAATGAAAATAAATAAATTAAATAAAATTAATATA
Source organism: Halyomorpha halys (assembly GCF_000696795.3). Taxonomy (NCBI): domain Eukaryota; kingdom Metazoa; phylum Arthropoda; class Insecta; order Hemiptera; family Pentatomidae; genus Halyomorpha; species Halyomorpha halys. The sequence goes on along the minus strand of NW_027106006.1, from coordinate 691,025 downwards.
ATAAAATAAAAACATAACAAATGCTATACTTCTGAACACATTAATTGCGATTATTTTTATTTTTCGATCTTATAGTTCTTAAAATAGCAAACTTCCAATTCAATAAATAAATTACTTAGGTACATTTTTGTATAAATACCAACAAAAAGTGAAAAAAAAATTAAAATAAAAAAATTGTTAAGGCTATTCAATACAAGATTTATTTTAAAAAATATTTAATTAAGTACGATACTTAAATGTTTCGAATGAAAACTCTTTAAAGAAACATCTTGTTTCTAATAATCCTCGAAAGCATAGTACTATTTTTAGAATGTGGATCAAGGTTAATTGTACCCCACAAATGAAGCATTGTGTCGAAGTATCTTGTCTCATCTAGTTCTATTGGTTGAGATAGTTATGTCCTGCTCTTCGAATACACTTGAGTTATATTAAGATAATGTTACATTGAGAACACTTTGACGATGGTTTCGGTCGATATATCAATTTCATACAAAATATTCTTCCCACATAAATTGCAGAAACATTGGGTAATACCAAGTTGCCTACTAAGAACTGAAATGAATAACGATAACGACGATAAGGAGTTTTGAATACATTAAATACTAAAAATCAAATCGACATCTTCTATTAAAATATTATTGATTTTATAAGATTTATACTCATAGGACAATTAATAATTACTCTCTTGTCGTGGACATTTTCTTTTCTTTCTTACTTTAACAACACATTTATTCTATTTGGATTATAGAAAATTATTAATGTTTATGTAATTGAATCTGTTTTAACGTAGGACTACAAAAGTTTGCACATCTAGTATGAAAAAGCCACAACTTGATTTTTCTATTATAGGGAATTTTAATGGGTTCAGTATCCTAAAGACCAGACAGATCTAAAAATATCAGGCCAAACCGATAAGCAATAGTTAATTTACCAGCAGCATCTGTTATAGAAATGAATTCAGTTGTGAATAATAGTAATTGAAAGTATTAAAACTTTTACAAAACAAAAGTGTTTCTTCCCTATTAAGGTTTACTTTCAACTAGCAGTAACTTAAACCACCACTTAATATCAACATTATTCCTTTAAAAATCCTGAAGTTTCATTTTAAAAATCTAGGAAATCAGCTCTAAAGAGTCAGGCTATACCAAAAACTTCAATCCACACTCAATGATAGATACCATATTTTATGAATGAGTACCTCAAATCTCATATAATATTTATACTAACAAAAATTCATTTTTTATGTTGCGCCTATTTCATTCTGGACGTGTGATAACGATTTGATAGCTTATAATGTTTAGTTTTCAGTGCATATTTTAGAGTTTTTTACTTGAAGAAGAACAGTTTACCAATAAATTTGCTCTCAGCATACTGTCCTCGTTTTAAAAATGTCACTGCCTTCATCTCATCTGCTTTAGTTGTTATTGTTATGGAATGTATAGCCCAATACCCAATGATGGGATACGACTACAAATATAATCAGACAACCCCGCAATTAACTAAGCTATCCAGCATAAGCGTTCACCAATTACAATGACGATTAAGAGCTGCTTGAGCTTATAGCAGTTATAAGGCGCAGATAGGTCTGGCTCAGTTATTACGTCGAGATCCCTAGAGATGGGGAGGTGCGAGGGTATGCAAATTCCTGGTGAGGGGGCGCCCTCTCCCGCTAAAACTGTTTGACAGATATCGACGTCATTCACGCTCTGCTAGGGACGGCTGAGTGCTCTTCGATCTAGGCTCGTGTGATGTTTGTTCTTCCTTTTTGCCCGGATGGACATTTACTTCTGCACGCAAGCGAATAAATATACTATAAGTAATCCTTCTCCAATCAATGAAATTATAAAACAATTAGTCGTGTTTTAGGAAAAAAGTGATTCGATATGTTTTTTTATAAGCTCAGAGTCTTATTAGTTTGAAATTATCAAGTTTAACTCTGATCTTATGGTTTCCTATAATCTTTGACGTAGATATTTTTGGATGTTTCTGTCAATAAACATTGGTCAAAACACATGAATGTTTCGTCCGGCGTTATCTGAACTTCATTTTCTAGTTTTGATAGCCTTTCTCCCCTATATTTTTATTTTTTTAATAACTATTTCAGTTCCAGGCACAAAAATCATATTGTATTTATGGATTGGATTATTACATAAAACCACTACCGAGCCACTTAACCAGAAATTAAACCATAAAAAACATAAATGATTTATAAATCAAAATATGCCATATCCGAAATGAGGATATTATAGAAGTTTTTTTTTTATTTTTGACAATTAATCTCTTGGCAATAACATTTGGTTTGTTGAAGGTTGCTTAGATTTAAAAAAAATATATAACATATTAAAAAAAACATGAAGTACTAGATAAAAGCTGTCTAGGTGTTCCCACGAGAAAAAGAATGGGGAAAAAATTCTGATTACCTATTTTTAATAAATTACATGTTAAAACTTACCACATTATATACATCATACATTACAAATTTATAATTTTGTGAATTTCACTCAAAGATATGTCATTAATACTTCAATCTTTCATTTACAGACCATACTGTTTTTATCCGGAACAAACTTTGCCTCATTATTCCGGACAAACAATGTTCTACTGCACTGTTCTGAGTCACAATATTTCTTTAGGTCAATTTTATTTACTTTTTTTTATCATTTGACGCTTTTGATGATTTCCGCCTATCAAAGGAAACAATTGTAAAACCTTTAGTAGCGTTCGTTGATCGAATTTCTTTATCTTGCTGACCATAATTCATACATGACCGAGATAGCGTATCTGTGTCACATGTAGCTAGGAAAGAACTGAGCTGAACAACTGATACTGAGACTGTATTTCCCTGCCTCGCTTTAAATTTTATCTGGACAGACTCATTTGGGGGTTTATATTTCTTGTCTGAAATTACAAATTATATAATTTTTTTTTCTTCTATCTTCTATATCTGTTCTACTTTATTTACCTAATTTGCCACAAACCTTTTTATTCGGCCATTATGTCGCTTCCAAAATATACTGTTTGATTCCTGAGATTTATTATGTTTTATCTTTACACATCATCAGAAATTTCTTAACCCTCAGTTTCCTACTTTCTTTCCTATTCCAAGGGTGACTATGGGGTCTTCGCGCTCGTGATGGCACGCCAGACTGAAGGTACCGGAAGCGAGACAAGAAACAAAAGCCGTGACCGACGCAGAAGACTTGGCAGCTCGATCAGGAGCGAGTAATTCAGATCAAAGGAGCCGCGTTGCAAAGTCGTTCATTTATTTCCGTTTCACTTTTTTTTTTTTTTTTCTTCTAAGTTTAATATAATATGAAAGGCGTCCTATTTATTTTCGTAGTCAACACCATGTTTAAAGTACGATTTTGTTTTAAATTAAAAAAAAATTTAAATCTTGCTTTTAGAACTTAAGAAAGGAATATACCAGTCAGATAAAGAATACTACTATAGAACTTTTGGACCATGATTTGGTGACGGATTCATTCAGACTTACGACACAACTCCGATGAATCCCTTGAAATCCATTATATGTATAAAATTTTATTTTGAAGTTGTAAAATTTGACACTTTTTTTTAACTAAAAGACTCACGGCTAAAATTATGGAAGGATTTCATGAGTCACTAAAAGAAAAATCACCAGGAATGTCAGTGTACTTTGTTGCGTTTTCAAAACTGGTACCGTCAAAGTCACTAAATTAGTCAAGTCAAATGGTAGATACAACGATAAAAAGAATATATAATAAAAACATTGAGTTAAGTGAATATTTTACCGAGCATAAATACTGTTTTTTATAAAGTCTATATAACATTAAGTTCAACACTGCTTTATATAATGCCATTGCCTGCCCCTGGACTGGTAGAAACTAACAATGTGTTCCGAAAGAAACTCAGTAATATTCGTAAAGCCTCGGGAACGAGCCTCTTTGAAGTTCACTTAGTGAAGAGCGAGTGAGCACGGTGAACGCCAAACGGCGAACTCACATACTGTACACCGAACTGAACCTACCTCTGCTGCAAAGAGTTCATTCTTCTTATCCGCTTGAGGGAATATTTTATCGTGGAAGCCGTAGATTTGAGCTCTCGCTCCGCGCACAGAGGAATATTTCTCAGTTCTCGAAGGTACCCCATAAAGGACGTCCAGTAAAGCCCAAGGCTTTGTGTGAGGTCCTTCTCCATATCTTGCCTCAGTCATATTGTGCTTTATCATTTTAATATATATAAAACATAATGATATAATTTCAATAAATTTTTTGAGGTTAGAAACTTCCAATTTGAATACGTTTTATTCTAAATTATCATAATTATGATAATTAATAAGAGGAGAATATGGTCGGGAAGTGTGGTAAGCAGAAAAAACACAAATAAACAAAAGAATTATTTATTTGTGCCAACGTTTCGATTTTCAGGTCTTCATCAGGGCTATAAAACAAAAAGACAACAGCCATCATTTAAAAAAAAAAAATAAATACAAATAAAATAAAATAAATAATAGACTAAAAAATTTGTAAATACACGTAATAATGAAATGAAAATATAAATTAGTTGATTAATAATTATGGGCAAAGACAGCAGTAGATTGATAACATTATTATTTATATACATATAAATGTGAGTAATAAAAAAATGATACAGTGGATAAGAATGTTATATTGATGAGTGATGTTAAAAACCTTTTAGTTATATATCTAACCAATATAACATTCTTATCCACTGTATTATTTATTTATTACTCATATTTATATGTATATAAATAAGAATGTAATCAACCTACTACTGTCTTTGTCCATAGTTATTAATCAACTAATTTATATTTTCATTTCTTTGTTATATATATTTCCAAATTTTTTAGTCTATTATTTATTTTTTGTGTTCTTTCTGCTGACCGGACCCCCCGACCATCTTCTCCTCTTATATATCTACGGTCAACTATCTTCACATCATAAATTAAAATAATAAATATTCAAATTGGAAGTTTTTAACCTAAAAACATTTATTGAAATTGACTTACCAGACATCCTAAAAAGGAAATCCAGAATGTATCTCCTTCATTCTATCAGAGTAAATCGCCGTAAAACGTCGTGTACATTAGTAATAATTTAGTTGATGGCATTAGTACCTTATCCCCATTACTACAAGCTCCTCGGGTGTAATAATACATTTGTTTGATTATGATATCCCCTATCTCAGTGGATATTACCATAATCAATTATTTCAAGTGGTCACGCTCGTGAGATGACTTGTGGACTATATGAATACTGATAAAAAATAATTAAACGAAAGAGTACAAATAAGAGAAATCTAATATTTTAAGTAACTTAAAATAAAATATCATTAAGTAATATTAAAATAAAATAAAAATAAAATATATATATAAAGATGGAATGCTAACGTTAGCGTTGGATTTCGTTCGATTTTCATCTTTTTCCATTCTATATTCATTCCTATTGACTTGTTTTGTTTATTTTTTAATCCCTGATTCTTATTTTACTGTGCGTTATTATGCTCATAATCTTCATAAATTTTGGACTTTGTCCTCTTGAGTTGCAGGACTCCTTTTAATTCTCAAGTTGGCCTATAGATAACAGCAGCCCCTTGCTCTCTTAACGTAGAGAGGATAGAATAAAATAGTTGACTGAATTCTGTTATATTCACTACATTCTTTTGTTTAATTTGATTTTATTATACTAAAACTAAGAGTGTTTGAATTAATTAAAAAATGAAATAGCTGAAAAATTGATCGATTTCAATTTTATTAAACTGCTTATAATATTTAATATACATCTGGATAAAATATACATTTTTTTCATATTTATATTTTTAAAAAAACATTTCATCAACAAATTATTGTCAAGAAATGAATTTATTTTAACATTTTAGGTAGATAACGAAAAATAGTTAAGGCCTAAAATAATTAATGATGAAACTATTCACAAAATAAATTTAGAATATATGCCCAATCCTAAAAGTTTATAGAAAACTTATACATATATTTGGCATTTGCATTCAATGGTATTTTCCAAGATATCTTGCATATTTATTTTTATTTGTTAAATTATATAATAAAAATTTTCATGGTTCGATTTTCTATGGTTGAGAATAGAGCTTATTCTTCTTCGTTTTTCTTGTTATTCTTATTAATTTTAGATGCACTTTATATTTGTCAACAAATGTTATTTTAGGAATGAGATAGTTTATAGAAACAGAAATCATTTATTAGAAAGAATTGAGGCCTTATGTATTAACTAGACGGGCCTTCATATGGTATCTGTAGAATTAGACGGTATATCTAGCCACAGATTTATTTAGTTGATAATTATAGTATTTGCTAACCACCCTACTGACACCAGTCGGCCAGAAAGAAAAACTCCTTCGTTTCCTCGCCAACCCTCCACTTCGGCACGAATCAGATTTCCTGAAGACATTACCTTACTCCCCGCCCCCCTCCTCCCAAGACTTCCCATGAACAAGGAAATGGTTGCTAGCTGGCTCGTTACCTGCCCGATATCCCATTCCAATAACACATTGCTCCGCCACAGCTGAGTCCGCAATTGAGGTGTAATTTCAAGCGCACGCCAACAGCACCGTTTTATCGCGGGGGTTCGCTGGCGAGCACGCACCGATGCGTGTTATATATGTATTTATAAGCTAAACACATGGGCGATTAATTTCGTCAAGAAATTAATGTAATATAAAATTACATTTTAAAAAATTGGAAAATTGGCACGTTAATGATATATAACAGGCATATTTCTTAATATAATAAAAGGCCTTGTATATATCCGTAATTTTCCAATTAATGATACTTTCAAAAAGTTTAAAAATAAATTATCACAATGCCAAACATTATTATAATGTTACAATTGATAAGCATACGGATAATTGCAAAATTTTATTCCTACAAAGGTTTAGGCTGTCGTGCTAGTTGGAACTAAAGTCTACTAATTTGTATTCAAATTAATCAAAACTTTTATAAACTGTGTTTGTCATAAATACATCTATTATCCCTTGAACAGTTTTCTTGTTGAATATTCTAGATATATACACCATGAAACTAATATAACTAAGTTCTAAACTACTCCTGAAACTAAAACGATTTTAATATAAACTGTGTTCATAAAACTTTTATATCCAATTATTCATTCTCCTGGCTAGCCGCGATTTATAGCATATAGCGAATATTAAACGATGAATGGCTTTTGAAACAGTCTATTTGCAATAATAATTTTGATTTATGTATGATTAGTCTTGGGAGTGTTATTAATACTTGTTTTATTTCACTGATATTTCCGTGCTGTAATATCTTTTATTTTGTTTAATCCTTACATTTTCTATATAATAGGTATAATTTAAAATTTTGTATATAATTTATCATTGAAATGTATTTAATCGACTTTAATTAAACAACCTTGTTTCTCCTTTCAGCATTTATTGATAATTTTATTATTTCAAGATTAGACCATGCAATTTGATTTAAGTAAATCTCTCCTGATTAAATTAAATATCTCTTTTACTCATCTTTCCATCAATTCATACCCAAATAAATTAATTTTGGACTTAAGAATTAAAGATAAAATTGAGATATATTGTAAATTTTCTAAATTACGAGAGGATAATAAAAGAAAATGTATTGGCCAATAAGGCTATGAAAAAATAGTACACACCTGATGATGTATTTACATTTATTTAAAAATATACACTAAAATAATAGCGTTTGCTCCCTTCAGGGAACTGTTTGTTAATGAAAATAAGAATGAATAAAAAGAAATAAAGGGTTTCTGTCTTTGTTAAAACTGGTTCGATTTAAATGATGTTTTTATTATATGTGTAAAGGATATTTGAATAATTAAATAGATCCAAATTTGTTAATAATGATCAAATTTTGTTAGTTTTATTTTTTATTGTAGAGATTTTATTTCATCTTTTAGATGAATGACTTTTTTAGAAGTTAGAAATAATATGTTAATAATCAACTTAGTAGTATTGTTTTTAATCCAGCCCTATCCCATATCTATAGCGTGAGAGAGAGGAGTAGGGCATTAATTAAAAAGAAGAAGCGTTACACTTTTCGTCTATTCCAGGCCAATTTACGATACCATGCCTAAATAACTTTCATTTTAAAAGATAACTGAGAATATTATTTGGCAACTCATAGTTTAGACAGCATTATAAAAATAAAATTAGTTTAATTCTTTATTCGCTACCACATCTTAAACATATTTAGTTACATTGCATCTAACATCTTACAGATTATAAACACAAAGATTATTTGAAGTATTTTATTTATTTATCAATTTATGTACATTGAATCCTCTGAGTAGATCCACGTTATTAGTGGACGATAAACCTGAGGACACGAATAACAGCTTCGGTAAGAGGCGACCCAGAGGAAGTGGCGGAAGAACGACCCGTGAATACTAAGTCGGCGTGGCTGTGTGCCCCTGGTAATGTGCCGCCTTACAAGATAATCCCAAAAGTATCTAACCTTTTATGGCCTTTTAAAGCCGAAGATTGTGAAGAAAATTAGTGAGACGTGGAAAGGCAACGCTGAGAGGTTGATAAAGCCTTCTATTAAAGGGTTCGATGAACGATGTTGGGGTTCCGGCCGGTCAGCCAAGCGTCCCTTCTGCCCTCAGGCACCAAACCCTTTATTGCTTCCTCTCTGATCAGATTTTTGGCTTCGACAGCTTCAAATTGCTAAACGTATTAAGGTTCTTCAGTTCTCTAACAACAAAGTAGCGGCCAATAACAAGTCCTGTTTGTTCAGCTAAATATTACTCTAATAATTAATTTAATAATAAAATTTCAGTTGTAAATGTGTATTCCACTGTAGTTTTTAAGTAACCGATATACTTAATAAGGAATCATCCGATATATTTGTGATATTGGGTGAGAAAAACTAAATTAATAATTTCCACAAAAACTTTCATTCTTCAACAAAAACTTAAGACACAACTTTCCTACATATCATTGTTAGATATTGATTAGTAGTTCAGATTTATTCCTAAGTAATTTATAAATAAATCTTCAAAATATTATAGATATAGTTTATGAAACATGATTTCACAAAAATATCAATTGGTCTTTATTACAAATACCGATTCAAATATATCAGAGGGTTGTAAAATAGAAAATGTTCATTTATAGATTACGAGGCAAATGAATGAAAAATAAAATATAATAATATTATTTATTCATAAATAATAATTTCCATTATATTTAATACTTATCCCTCTAAGATATTTTTCATACCTTATAAGGTCCATTTTTGGCTTTGAATCAATTCACTTGAGAAATGAAATCTTCTCTGGTTTCTAAAAAAGATGGTATTCCGTTTTAGATGTCACATGAATGCGGTAGGGTTACAGTTATCAACACTCGTAATTTTTTCAAAGTTTGTCTGTTTCAAAATTCAATTATTGAAAGAAACGTCAACTCAATTCGGCACTGGAGAAGTACGTTTGTTGAAACATCCAGAAATTATTAAAATAATATCTTTAAAGTTTTTCTTTTTGCTCCCTATCTTACAAACCTAAGTTATATATCATATCCATATCTTACAACTTAATGTAAATTTATAAATATAAATTTATGTATTATTCTCATATTGCATCATATTTACCTATCACGTATATTAAAAGATTTGAAAAGCCATCCATTTTCCTCTCATGTACATATTATTGAATGTTTCACATTCATTATTGATCAGATACCTATTTTATATTCCGCTCATTCAATTTTAACTGATTTGCCTGAGCAAATTTTTCTCAAACAAAATCTTGGATTTTTTAAAAAAAATAATTCTTCTTTTTCGTCAACCTTTCAAAAAAGGCTATATTAATATATATACAGAAAGCTACTGAGGAAGAGGAAAGACTAAATCCTTTCTACTAGGGTTAAAAAAAAGTCAAAAAGATAAATAGGTTAATATATTACTTGATTTTCAGGATTCGATGACATTGCAAATAGTTTTCGTTTTAGATTGTTTTGTTAAACAGAGGTGAATTAATGTTGATAAAAAAAAATAAGCGATACTATAATTTTAGTTAGATATAATATAGTGTTTAAACACACAGTTTTTGTTCACATTTCAAAATTTTTGCAGATAAACGATAATAAGTAAGTAAATAAAAAAAAAAATTAATTTCGTCCTCTTGTGACTTATAAATATATTAAAAAGAAATACACATTTTCTAAATCAATTCTTTAACTTAAAATTTAACTTACTTCATCAATAATTCCCTGATATCTTATATCAAGAAAGAAAACTGTTCTCAGGAGATGATTGAAAATAAAAATAATATATATTAACTAAATAAATTATAATGCCTTTTTTATTATCTACTGGTACTGGTACTGGTTTTTGGTGGGGAGGACAAGTCCGGCAAGTGGGCCTAGTGGTCCTTTTTGCCAACCCTTGACGGCTACCTGGGTTGCCGCCGCGTACTACCCAAGATCGGAGTATCAAGATTCATTCCTCTGGACCGCCGAAAAATGAATGTTAACTGCACCAGGTGGGAATCGAATCCACAACGTTCCGAACCGAGCGCACTGGGACCTGCGCCCAACCCGCACGGCCGTCACGTCCCTTTTTTATTACCTAAGAAAGATACTTTACATT
>NW_027106006.1:672688-679927 GCF_000696795.3 Halyomorpha halys | reverse complement strand
TATATATATATATATATATATAAAGTCTACATGCATCTGAAGTTATTTATAGCAAATGATGTAACAAATCGTTCTGCCGATCTCTGTGTATGGAATGATCACTAGTTTCCAGCTGTTATGTTAAGCTTAGTAGAGTTACTCTATGACACAATATTATCCGTAACACAGCAACCTACGGACACATTAGATATTGTAATCATTTGGAACACGGCAGCTGGTTGTAACGAATCTTTAAATATAGCTATCAGTAGCCGAGAGAAATGTCGATGCTGTAGTATAGGCCTTCGTATTTCTCCTTATCGGGTCCAGATGATTGATTCATTATAAAGTATTTCCGCATAAATTTACACATTGTCCTTGTTTATTATTTTTGCAAGCAATCCGACATAGTTATGATTCTGTTTAAAAAAATATATTTGGTATTTAGATGAGCAATAACTTTGTTTTTAAGTTATACTAGTAGTTATTGCTATTATAAATTGTAAAATAAAGGTTATGCGACCGTTCACAACACTCCACAAAGATTAGGTCTGATTTGTGACACCCTGTATCAGCTACGCCATCCTATTCCTGCTATGTGTGTTTATTAAATTACTATAAGATAGTAGATACCTCTGAACCGTTTTCTCTATTATTAATCAGTGCACACTGAGTTACTCTACACCCGCACTAATCTGTCCACTTATCTCCCTCCGAAATCCTCCCTGCCTGTCGGTCTGCCTATCCCTTCCAGACAGACATAGACGGAATCTTAAATTAGTAAATGAGTGAGTGGAGTTTCAGATTGCTTCCGCGTGCGAGGGGAGATACCAGTCACTGTCAAGCACTTATCTCAACTTGAGTTAATTGTTTTAGCTTCTGTGTTCCTAAGGTATGTGTTCGAGTGCCTTGTCAGTTAAGAATAGGATACCACTTCACTTTAGTGTATATCTACATATTAATTTGTTAAAACTGTTATAATTCAATAAGAAATGCCAGAATGTGAAATAAACAAAATTTATCGGTATCATTATATGAAATGGTTAATTATGTTTTCTACATGATGTACTTCTAATAGATCAATTGTTATTGTTGTGTAGAGAGGTATTGTTCATTCTCATGCAACCATTTCCATTGTTTGCTAAATCATTTCTGTTATCAATAATAGTATCATTGATTGAAATGTCAAAAAATAATTCAAGAAAAAATATCATTCAGAATTCATTTAAAATCCCATAAAATATAATGAAAAATAAACCTGCACAGCTTATAGTTATCATACTCGATGAGAGCATCAGAAGAAGACCAGGACAAAAGTATTGTTTAGTTTCATTACTGGTTAATTTTTAACAGTTTCTATTAAGGGCAAAATAAGATTTTTATAAGAGTTTGTTATTTTTGTTACTTAAAAAATAGATACAAAATAATGGCATTAACGCTTTTTCTACACCTCCTGTACCAAACAAGCGGTCAGTAAGAGGTGTTGTTGAATCTTCCTTGGGAAAGTAATTTCCTGAAGGACCCTTGCCATAATGGAAAGAACCCCTGCGCAGGATTACGACACAAGAACAAGAATTCCACCTGCGTGCCGGCTTTTTTTGGGCACCAGCTCCTGTCGCACAATGCTTTATGGCCATCCACTTCATAGCCCTCTTAAACATTTTTTGTATTCAAATTTTTTTTTTTTAATTTTGTTTTTCTACGTAAGTATACACATAATATTGATGAAAGAAACAATCGGTATGTACATACCTTTAAACACGAGCTTGAGCCTCGTTTCAAAATACATCAAACTCTTTTTATTTACTATTCTACTTTGAGTTAAGACTAATCATTTCTTCTATTGAAACCGCAATATCTCTATGATGACAAAATTTCAATGTAGCTGTAAGTAAAAAACATGGGGATATGACCAGAATACTTTTGAAAACTAATTATTGCCATAACGACCATGAAAACATGGATACATTCCGATAAATTTAGTTTTTTATGCGTTTTTCGTCATTCTCATATTCTACGGTCTTATACGTTAAGGTTTCTTAAAAATTAATTGGCTTTCGGTATATAATCCTTACTTCTATTGGCAAAATATTTCTCCTTTAAAACCTATTTCCAGATCCTTTCATAGTTTTTGATAAAATTCACGCTGAATTAATTATTTGTTTATACTACACAGACTAATTATTTCAAAGGAACAAAATTAATAGTAATTTAGAGCAGGCTATTTGGAAAATTTGGCCTTAAAGCATTGTCAAACTGTTTCAATGAGATTAAAAAATCATAACTGATAAAGATGAATTAATACTACATTACTATACCGAGTTCATTGAAAATTTTGAGAGTCGTTTTCAAAAATGTATTAAAAAAATTTGTAAAATCGATGAAATAGAGTGAACTTTCAACTCAAGGCACATACCTTAAATACATAAATTTATTTTTGTAAAATTTTTTTTTTTTTAATAGCCAAGCTGAACACAAGTACATAGATACTAGTTTTGATTATTTGGACTGTATATAAAGTGTATGTCCGTTGAAAACCCGGTTTAGAAATGAGTAAGCAATGTGCCTACTATATTTATTCATGTAAGATAAGTGAATATAAAATTATAATTTTAGGTTTTAACAGTTATTTGAAAAATTGTTACTCATATTACAAATTTTAAAAAAAAATTTGCTATTGGTACTACTCTATATTATTTAATATTTTTCATTTCATTATAATTAAAGAGTTAAGTACAAGTTAACATCATTGATTAAAGAGTTTTTAATGTTCCTGATTGTTTGGATAATTATTCAATAAATCTTCAAGAGTTCATATATGAGGGGAAGAAAGTTTGTTTTGGCTTAGGAAAATCTTCTGGGGTGAGGGATATTCTGAAAAGTTGGGAGCTGCCATCCCCTGACAAGCCCCTTACACTCCATCAACCACTTTTTAGAATTTTGAATCCTGTCTATACACTTCCCTTCGGATGGCTCTATACTTATATTCCTCTTTGAATTGAGAAAATCTTGAAAACTCGGGAAAGTGCTTAAAAGCATGACGCCTATATGAGCCGTGTCTTATGCAAATTAGCCTTCGTACCCTCTTCAGACTCGAAAAGCTCCCGGTGTGTCCTGCCTCTGCTCCATAGCTTAATGGTTTCATACTTATGAAGGATTCGTCCTGGCAATGGCTGGAGAATATAATGGTTCCTTTCATCCTTGGCTTCCAATATCGGCTCTGTATTGAGGTATTCCTGCCTCCTTTGTCATTTGAATTGGGCTTCCATAGGCCGCATCTTTAGTCTCTTAACTTATATCGCTGTATAGTTTGCTGTTAGAAACCGAAATAATCTGCTTTCTCATTGAAAATAATTATAAATTAAATTAACTGTTAGATCAACTGAGATTATATAAACATTTTAGGTTACTTTTATTTTTTTATTTCACGATCTTGTAACAGTATTCATAATAATAATCAACAAATCACCTGTATTACATTTGACATTAGGCACATCATCTAATAAGTACAAAACCTTACGCTGTACCCAAAATTTAATTTTTTTCTGAAAATGTTGACTTCGTTTTTATTAATATAAGTAACTAATTATTTGGGTTTATTGAAATAGACAACTTTCCTTTACCACATAGTATTTTAATCTTTTCGAACTATCGAAGTTGCAGTTTTAAACTTGTGTGTATCCGTTTTAGAGTCATCCGAATCAAAAAAAAAAAGCTTAAATCGGACTAGTATTAAAAAAAAAGAGAAGGCGTATTGAAGTGCGTACTCGTTTTTTTAGAAGCATTTTCCTCAACGTTTCTTGGAAACCGGGTTTTTTACATAATTATTTCGGGTAATATGAAATCTGTACCTCTCCCGGAACATTCCATATTCTTATTGAAAGGATAATAAAATTTTCTTATAATTTAAACTAAATAAAAATAAATCCAATTAAATGTTCATTGGGGCGAGCTTTTTTTATTCATCCATGACCCAAACCACTCGTTTCCTAACGGCTATCGAAGCAGAGACAAGACATTCCATCCTGACGACCCACGCCGATTAAGAGGATTCCTTGGTCGTGTCCTGACCATCTTAGTCGTGATGACCCTTCGTGACAGCCCTGGCTCCCGAAGCATTCGTCAAATAGAAAGGTCAGGTCTCATCAGACGATACCTTTGTCTTCCTTCAAGCCTTTGTGGATTTTATTATCCGCAAACAGAACTAAATTATTGAGTTTAATTCAATTTAGGGCGTTAAAAAAAATAATAAAAATTTTTGATCTACCTCAATCAATGGTTGGCTAAACGAAAAAAAAAATTATTAATCCTTATCATCATATTGTCTCGAATCTAATTCATGACGAATATATATTTCTCTATCAATAGTATCACAAGATTTTGACAAAGATCACGTTCAATATCAAATAATTTATAGAGCCTGAGTGAGCCCCTGCATAGTTTCAAAATCCCTAGGTTTATCAGCCTCTGATAGAAAATAGAAAAATGAATGGTATTTATTATAAGTGAAATATGAGTTGAAACTTGAGGGACCATTGCTGTTTCGTTCGTTTTGATTAAGTTTATTATTTCGTTTCTCTTCCCCCGTTCTCTATCTCTCTCTTTTATTTATTAATATCATAATTTCTTTGCTAAAATCATTTCTCGAGGGAATAAACATTCTTTATTACGATATATATTTGATAAGAAATTTTAATAACTGTTTGTATAACTTAAATTTCTTTTTAAAACTGCTAAATCGAATACGAGGAAAATTCGTCGAATTTTGTGTGTAAATAAGTAATTATGTTCTAATGTTGTTATGATTATTAAAATAAATTTAAAAAAAAATATATACTAAATAGGATAAATTGTTAACCAAAAACTTTGCAATAATACCCTGAAGACTTTTTGACCTCAACCCTACTATTTCTTAATCTTTAATTCATCTTTGAAAATAAAAATAAATAATGAAACATCCTTAACAAGTAGTTTATGAAATGTAAATATAGTTAAATAATGTAAATTGTTAAAATTTTGAAGAAAAAAAATGGTCCATTCTTTATTTATAGATTATTAAAATTTTAAAGGTATTGTTTATTCCCCTTCCCTATGATTCTTCCCGGCTGAATCATTACTATACGATCCCACTCTGAGAACGATGACGGAGGTCAAGTCAACTATTGCTTGGAGTTGGCATAAAATTTCTTTGCCGCAGCCATAACACCAAGTATTTTTTTATAGCTGCATGAGGTCACACTTTTGACTTTATCGCTTAGGTTAGTTAACCTCGGCTGGCTTTAAATTTCATGACAGAACATAATTCTTCTCTTTTCTTTATTCATATATTTACCATCACTTACGTGGTTAATGGATTCAAGTTACGAATATCGTTATTGCTTTTATTTCTCTAATTTTTTTTCTATTTTTACAAATTATATATATTTTCAAAAGTACAAAGAGGAAAGCTAAATAAATTATTAATACAGACGATTTTTACACTGATCATTTTAGGGACCCTCACAGTTAATCACTAATTGATACTAATCGATTTTGTTGTCCAACTGCTAACTAATATAAATTCAAATTGATTTGTATTAATTAATTTATTTTTTAACCGTCATAGCTGAAATTAGTTTCATTTGAGCTTGTGAGTTAAAGTTTTAGCTTTCTGTTCTTACTGCCAAATTGTTTACAGCAAATCTCATTCCTTATAAAAATGCTTACAAACTAAATTACGTGAAAAACTTTAAAACTATAAAATAAAAATTACTTATTTATAAAAAACCAACTATAGAAATAACCCTATCTTATATTCCTAATTCTTCTAAGAGATATAATCTTATTGGATATCCCTTTAGAAGATAATGTGGATTGAAGATAATGAAACTTGGTCAGGTGATTTCCACTTAACGTTTTGCCTCTTGGCAAGTATGTTCAATCCCGTGTAACTGTGAATATTACCATACAGAAAGATCTTGCATCTGCACGTGTAAACATAAAGTGTAATAAATGTAAGTAGATGGTCAGGGTTGCGGTAAAAAAAAGAAGAACAAACAGTTTTAAACTATTTTTTTAAGTTTAAAACTATTTATTCTTCTTTTTTTTTGACCGCAACCCTGACCATCTACTTATATTTAAATCTTTACGGTAAACTATATATACATATATATAAAGTGTAATAATCTGTTTTCGAAAGAATCTCGAGCTTCATTCAAATGTGGAAGGAACCCTACTATTATTTTAAGTTTAATTATTTTTGATAGAATTAACTAAATTAACTTAATATCCATAAACAGATACCCAATAACACTCCATCTTAAAATAGAAGTATAAGAAAAGGGCCTTTCTATAGTCGATTTTTTTTTTTAACAAATTATTTTTCATTTAAATATTATTTAAAATTTTTTATTACACCTATTTGTAGACTTCCATCTACCTCCCACTCTCTTCTATATTGGACTCGTTTATTTATTTTTTTATTATATTTGTGATTGTTGTCCTTCAGAGATACCTAATTTCTTAGTTACGGGAAAACCTCCAGCCGGTCAAGGGTCACGGATTGTACTTCATCACTTAGTTGAAGTGTCAATATCTCTATTACACGTGTAAATCCACCCTGCCCTGTCCATAAATATCCGAGAGAAATGGTTCCCTTTCGAAAGTGGGGCCCTCCCATCACGGGGACTAGTTATGCTAATCGACGAGCTAGCGGCGCTGTGTGAAAATCGTATCTCTGGATTATAATCAGGATTTGAAAGACGAATCAGTGGACCGCCATATATCAGGTGCACGCTCCTAAAGACTCGGTTCTTTGTCGAATATTTGCATATCGAGTACCTCGACCTTGTCTTGTGCTGTCGCTTATTTATTGTCTAGTGGTGAAAGACTGTGCCACTTACTGGTTATTGTTATTTCGGGACAGTTGCTTGTTCTATATTTCGTCCATCAAAAGCACATGGATGGTATTATTGTTTATTAGATGACCCTACTTGGTGAATCCTATTCATAGTTACAATAAATAATGTGATTTTAAAAGAAATGATAACTCTGCAGCAATAAGTATGTAGCTCCATTCTACACTATAGTAATAAATTATTATTTTTTTAAAATGAATTTTACGTCTAATATTGATTAATATATTGCAGATGAAAAACTCCAGAAAAAATTATCTATACTGAAAAAAACTACCACATCCTGGAGTAGTATTTATAACTGGTGTGTAGAAAAGGAAAAAAGTTTGAAATGGGCCGAAACGAGGCAAAGATGTTTATATATATA
>NW_027106006.1:654856-672608 GCF_000696795.3 Halyomorpha halys | reverse complement strand
ATATAAGATTTTAAAAAACAATGTGTTTTGTGTTTAATGTGGTTCTGAGGATAAAATTTTCCTCAATCGTTATCATTGATATTTGATATATGAAAAAAATATTCAAACATAGTTTTTGAGATAATTAATTTTTTTTATAATATTTATTCTTCTTCAATTGAATTGTGACCTAATTTAAGTCAATATAAAAAAAATAATGGAACTATGACCCCCTGAATAATAGTGTCTATATTTTTAAAAAATACATTTGTATTACATTTCTTTTTATTTATTTATTTAAGTACAAATATCACACCGACAGAAAAAATGTCCAAAAAAAGATGTTCATTTTAATGTAAAATAACATATAAAACAATATAACTTTCAAATATATTTCTGATTGTTTAAATTAATCAATAAACGTCTAAGGTTGAAAATAGTTGATAAGATAGTAATCTAAAATTAAAAGTTTTAAAAATTAATGAAATTGTGACAAAATTAGCGCGAATTGACTTGTTATTAATGACCTAGGCTGAATACCCTGCAGAGCGTTTTTAAATAATTGGGTGTGAAATGTAAATTTATAATTAAGATTGTTTTTAAGGATGGCTGAAGTTTTGGGCTGTTGATGGTGTCATAAAGAGTATTGAGAATTAATATGGATATCAATTGATTTATTTAAACAATAAATACCAAGAATAATATACCAAAGTCGCAAGAAATTGAAAAGATTATATACAAAATATATATCTAATATTTAAAAAAAAATAGAGTATTGTTGCTGGGATATAATTTAGTATTAAAATTATAGTTTACAGGTCTTGTATATATTTAAATACTTAAGGCCTTAGGATTAGATTGCTGCTTACATCATTTTGTGTATTTTCAAGGATGTGTTTGTTATTTTGCAAACAATTCCACTCATCGACTTATTCTGATGCATTTAATAAATTATATTATTATGCGATATTATGTTTTAAAATTCTCCATTTCCTATTTTATTTACTGATGACATTGTTATTTGTATATTAAGGCGATTGTCTAAACATTCTTGAAAGCGTTCATCAATATTCATGACACCGTCTTGATGAGTTGAGGTGTGATGATTGTGTTCTTGGATTCTTGCCTGTCGGTCAGAAGAGGAGAAGCAATTAGTAATGTGGTCTGACGGACTGAGGCAAGCAATCAGTAAAGCATCTTCGGTGGGATGGAAAAAAAAAATATATATCTGCCTTCTTTGGTTTTTGTTGTCGGATAATGGACTTCCACCTGATGAAGGAGTGGAAAGGGGGAAAAAAAGTTCTTAGTTTCTTAATGGCTCCGAACTTCGGCCCGGTTTTTAATATACGGTTTCTAATTATTAATCGGCTGTTTGTTTTCCGACTGCAATATTCGTAACCTGATGAAGAAAAGGAAGAAGAAATGAAACGCTGTCGAAAAGGTCTGCCTCATTTCCATATAAAAACTTAATTCGACTATGCACCTCGGTTTTTATAGCCCTTTGGATGTTATGGCCCTATGACAAGATGATGCCCTATTATGGCATAATAACAGTCCTAATGGTGCCCTTCATTAGAATGCATGTCTAGAGCCTTCGTTCCGTTCACTGTTAGCTGTTGTTTGTGTTGTATGCTTCTTGCTATGTCATCCTCCAGTCCAACAGGAGCTCCCTACATCATCTAACAGCGGTTTAATGAGAAGTAGTATTTTTTTGTTTTTATAACAAAAGGCTACAAACTACTTTTAAACATTCCAATAAGTTAATCAACAATATTTTGATAAGTGTATGAATAAAAGGATAATTTCTATGATCTACATGTTAAAATATATATGTTTACTCCGGTTATTTACACCTGAAGGAAATGAAAAAAAAAATAATACATCTCATCGAAAGAAATATTTTATGCAATATTTACTGATTTTGACATTTATAGATTGTAAATTAAAATTATTATATTTTTAAATTTGTCGCAAGTGCTATGAAATGGAAAAGAATTTTTTTTTTGTTGGTTATATTTTATTTTCACATTCACTATTCCTTATTATGAACGGAATTTTTCGTAAGTTAAGGTTTATGAAAATCTTAGTGCTAATCATTAGTTATGTATTTAAAACATAACAAAAACTAATGGAATTTTCATATGTAGTCCATAAAAGAAAATACACAAATTAGATTCCTATTAAAAACATATCAAGTAATGAAAATTCCCTAATGTAACGCAGGAAAAAATATCTTTTGAACGTAAAAAAATACACAAACATATACGTCTAAGGGCTCAAGTTTTTTGATAAAACAATTACTGTATATACCTTATGTATTTATCAAATAAGTTTAAAAACTAAACATTCGTAGGTTCTACTTAAAGTATTCTGAAAAAAAAATTCAAATATGATAATATATCAAACATGTCTCAAATACATTTTAGAAACTTATAATAATAATTTCATTTAGCATGAATGGATTTTATATCACTATTATTCATTTCCGTTAAAGTTTACAAAATTTGACAAACATATTTGGGAGAAATTTAGGGAAAATACAATGAACTAAAAATATCTCTTGGGATTTTCAATTAACTCTTATATGTATTTTTCATGCATCGGTTTTTGGTTTTCATTGGGTGGTTCAGTATCTTCAGTAATATGAGGGAAATAGTTGATTATCAAATAACATTTATAAGTATCATAAAAACCAAATAGGTTATTGCTAAACCCGTATAATAAAGAAAAAATATATAAACTATGACCAATGAAAATAAATAAACTAAATCGGTAATCATCAAACTTTTGTTCATATATATAAGTGAAATAATTGTTAATATATATATTTTTCTTTATTAACCACTTAAAACACACTGGTATCACGAAATTAATGATTTATAAAATTATTACTGTTTTTGTTCCAATTTAAAAAAAAATCGAATATATTTTAAATGTTATAAGAAATCTATTCAGATGTGATGGCAGAATGAATTGTTTATTTATCATCTATAGTTGGGCTATGATCATGCTGTCTCTAGGAAAAAAATTCTTTTGTCTATTTTCATCGAATTTTCAAGTCTCAGTTGAAGAATGAATGTTAGTCTTATAACTACTAAGCAAATCGTAACGTTGTCGTTACTCCTCAAAATACCTAAAAATGTTCAATTTGGGTTTTTATTGATGCATTACTTTTTAATATGCTTCTATTTTTGACTCGGATTATCCAAGAGTACTTTTTTTATTCTTCTTCTGGGATAAAGATCTAAATGAAGTTGAAATGATCTTGCCTCAGTGAAGTACAACCTCCTTCCGTTGATCGAGTCGTTAGCTCAATCGATGATGCTATCTCACCTTGAGGATAACAGAGGGAGCCGTGAATATAAGATAAGTTGAGTCCCATGGGTAGCCAGCCGTTACGGATAACTGGAACCGGTTCTCCCCAGTAACAGGTTCCAGCGAGGCGTTAATGAACCTATTCTGGTCCCATACATCAAACTAGCGCCCTTAATAGTTGCAGTCTTCATATTTACATAACGCGTTACAAATTATTATACAAATATGGATTATTTATATTTTGTAAATTATATTTGCTACTTTAAAACCGCACATAAGACCTTAATTTGTTTTTTTATTTAGTTTCATTCTAATATGGAGAAGTACTATTTATTATTGTGGTAGTTTCATCAATATTTTTTTTTCTTAAGCCTTGACATGCTTAACTTATCCACAACATTAATAAAGATTTTTGAGATCTGATTTCTGCTAATTTATTCCAGTAGTCACTCGTTTATTCTTTACTATAAGAGAACTTCTAGTACGTATTCAGAATATATCAACAATAAAGCTTATTTGATATAACTTATTTATAAATTTTATGCGACCTGAAAATGTAATTAATGCATAATAAAGAACAACATTGTTCCTCGGTATATTCATCGTTATTTTAACACATGTTAGCCATTAATGAATGTATGGTTATATGATTACTGGTAAGTTAATAATTGAATTTTTATTCTTTGAAATTCTTAAAACTGGATTGAATGAAGATCACAGCTTCATTTTAAAGATATTAAGATCTTTTATTTATTTTATTTTGTGTAAATTAGCCAGGTAGAAATAAAACAAAATATCATATTTTTTCACTATTTTAATTAACCTGCCATGCGAAATATGAGCAACAAGGAGGAAATATGAGCTCCTGCAGTTAGATTTGGTATAAAAACAAAATATAAAAGTACTCGTCCTAAATAACAAATAAATTGGTAACTTATTTAGCAATCTTATTATATTTGTATTATGTACTCATTTACATGGATACATTCATCATTTGTTTACGTTTAGCAATTAATATTATTATTTATTTCATTAGAATTAATTCATTTCTCATTTTCTGATAATCTAACATTACCCATGTTGATCTTGTTTTGAGTTATTCGTCACAAGTAATATTGCAATTTTAAAAAAAAATAGGGACAAGCAACATTGAATTAGTTGAAATATAAATAAAAATGTATAATAATTTTAAAGAAATAATAATAATTATTATATCAATAAACATGTTTAATCTTTAGTTTTCATTGAAAAGAAGAATATTGAAGAGAATCCACGATCTGCTTAAAATCAAATAAATTTTTCTAAGACTGGTGAATGGCAATACAGCATATCAATAAACAGTAATACGAAAATGAAGGTTGATATTTTAACAGCCCATAATTTGTGTGAATCCTTTTAACCAATATATAAAAATATATTCAATATGAAAAGCCTAGGATGTTAAGCTAAATAAACAAAGCACATTAAAATTATTTAGTCTTCCAGAACTTTCTCTATTCGAGTTTAAGTAATGAATTCTTCTCAATAGTCTTTTTTCCAGTAAGAGTAAGGACTGAACTTTTTGCTGATATAATTATCATCATTCTTACTCTAATATTATTATTTATTTTTATTACAAATAACTAATTAATTATTATAATAATATAAGCAATACAAATACTATATAACTACATACTTCGTCGTATCTTTCAATTTACTTTAATTTGCCCTCACCTCAACTAATTCTATCCTTATATTTTTAGTAGGTTTTTATTTTTAGTTAATTTTGTATTAAGCTTTAAGATAAGTAAAATAGAATAAAATAATTAACAAAACATGAATGCCACAAACGAGTACACATGTTTCTAGCTCTTCATGTATGTACATCCATATATACATATATATGTCATGTATATCAAAGATGACTACAATGTTTGCTGAGGCTGTTGCAGGTCAGCTCACAATACAGTAATGTATTCTGTATATTATGCGGTTACATAAATCACACAATGCTCGCCTAACAAGAAGGACCACGCCTTCCCATAAGTCACTCGCTATTTACACTCCTATAGAAGTAAATATTTATATTTTATATAAGCAAGTGGTAAGATTAATTGAAATATATATTCTACAGACTTTGATTTCAACGCCCTTTGTGCTGTGAGGGAGCCAAAACGATAAAAATGATATACGATCCGATATTGTATTCGTTTTGATAAAATAACGCTGAATGAATTATAAGCGATAAAATTTACGTCCTTTTTGTGTCCACTTCGTCAAGTCCTGTTGTTTCGTTGGGCCATTAAACTGGTTCCGAAAGTTTTTTCATTAGGAGAGACACTGCGGGTCCGATTCCCTGCCAAATCACGGGCATCCGATCCTGCTTTTTTTCCGGTGCGGCCGAAGGGCGTCCCTCTTTTTTTCATCAGGCAGCGACAGGAGTGGGAGGGTTCCGATGAAATAGCGGCTTCAGAGACAGGCTGTAAATCAATGATGAATAAACAAGGAACAAATACGTCGTACTCCATTGGCTTGGTAAATACTGGCGTTGTTTTTCTATTGGTCCTAATATATTGTCTAGTGTTGTGGACACGCCCACTGTCTCATCCCCCTATACCTCTCTTCAGTTTTTTTATGTATTTAATTTTTTTCTTGAACTGTACTGTCTCTGTTTCAGTTTATCTTCAGATTTATTGATATTATTTTGATATAAAGAATAATGGGTTTCGTCAATAAACAATGTCATCAGCCATTCAATTAAACTTAAAATGATGATGCGACTACTTAAAGAATAAGTTAAGCTAGATATGTTACAAGCACTTGTACATACTTGAACTTTATTGTATTTCCACCTTTCAAAGTTTTTAATCAATATTTTTTGGACACATTATTCGAGTAGCACATTTTACAGGATGACGTATCGCCAACCGTTAACAAATTTATACGGATTAACTATATTTTCTTTATAAATATCACTCAGACATAAACAATTGTCATAAAGCAAATTCTCAAGGATACAAGATTAATGCTGAGAAATTTATGAGTGACATTCTATCATGTCATTAACTAGATCAAATCCATGGAACTGACACATTCCCTATATGATAGACATGCCACGCTGACATTAAATTACTCCTCTCTATCTCTTCATTGTCAAGTATTGGGTATATTTTTTTCGTTAACTTTACATAATATGGAAATATATTTCATACATATGCTTCCTAGGGCTAGTTTCTTTGTAAGTTTCATCCTGTAAAACGTTCCATCGAATCTTAATAATTATGGGTTTCTTCATTAATCGTTATAATTGAAATAAGTCGTAATACTGAATAATTTTCATATGAAATTAAATACTTAACGAAATTTGTAAAGATGGTATCAAAGTTGCGTTATTTTTCATTAAATATTTTGGGTGTAGGAATATAATGCAACATATTTATTAATTAGTGTAAAACCTTCTATTTTAGATCCAGTTTTGTATTTGTAAAAGGTTTTTTGATAAAATGAAATGGGTTTAAAAAGTAAGAAATAATCTTAAGGAATTCGTAGTTTCGAAGTTAATATTATTAGCAATCGTCACTCACTTATTTCATATTTAATGCATGTTTACAATATTACAAAAACTTTTTTTTTTTTTAATTTATTTAATATGATTTACAACTGTACAAATAATAAATACAATAAGTAAATATGTTGTATACTTCAAACATTAATTTAAATTAGAAGGTCCCGTGGCCATCTTCTTTTCAGACGCCTCGGAAAATTATCAGGGATTGTTAAGTATGAAAGATTAAGAATTAATGGGTTAGGATGGTTAAGGAGTTTGGAATGAAAAGACGCATATCTGTTTTGGGCCAAATCTGCAACGAATGGGATCTTAAGGTCTTTGTGAATGAGTTTATTTGTAACGTAATAAGGAACATCAAGGATTTTACGTAGGATTTTGGATTGTAAGGATTGGATGCGGGAGGAATTTGATGGTTTGGTGGAGCCCCAGAGCTCAATTCCATATATGCCTCAATACCAAATTGGTCTGATTATCGTAGTGTATACTAATTTTTTGTAATGAATGGGAAGTTTAGAGCGTTTGTCAAGTAAGTGTTGTAGCAATCGGAATCTACGAGCAGTTTCTTGTCGTTTCAGTCTCGTGTGTGGATTCCAAGTACGTCTCCTGTCAAGATGGAGTCCTAAGTATCGAATCTTACAAAAACCTATATTCATAATCCATTGTCTGACAAAACTCCCTCATTTACCTTGTGGTCTTTCCCTTGATCTCATGTCTGTTGCTTCAGCCATAATGTATTTATTTTATTATTTAATAATAATTGGGTAATAATCCCATTTGCATAGTTCCATTCCTTTATCTATTCTTTCCTTCTTTTACTGAGTATCTATTAGTATTAATATTGGTATTTGGTTGGGGGAACAAGTCCGGCAGGTGGATTTGTGGTCATTTTTACCAACCCTGGCGGTTACCTGAGTTGCCGCCGCGTAATAACAAGGGTAGGAGTGTAGAGATTCATTTTTCGGGACTGCTGAAAAATAAATATTAATTGTCCTAGGTGGAAGTCGAATCCACGACGTTCTATACCGAGCGCACTGGGACCTGCTCCCCAACTCGCACGGCCGTCACGTCCCTTGCTGAGTATCTAATTCTGAAACTAGTAGAACCTGAACAATATACTTTTTTTACTGTCTAATTTCGATGTTCTAGCACTTCTAATAATTAATGATTTACCCTGAGTACGTTATCCTGGGGTTCCTGATTGACAGGAACTTTACAGCTTCGTCATCGGCTTCTTGTTCTTCTTCCTGTGGAACGTAACGCTACCTCTCCGGTGAAGGGTCTGTTGGTTCGAGGTCGTTAGGACTGCTTTGATAAGGTTCATAGCATTGTGACGGTTATTTATTATAATGACTGACTGGAAGAGTTGGTTCTTATTTATAGAAGTAACAATCTAATATAATAACTTTTCGTAAGCGCAAGTAAAACTTATATATTTTTATGAAGCAATTAATACAAAATTATCCAAGCTTCTTTTGGTTATTCTATACTAATAAAATCGACTATTCTTCAATCGTTCATCAAACAGGTCCTAGAAGCTGGGAAATAATTAAACTAACTGAAATCGCTTCAGTTTATATCTTGAATTTGTAAAATGACATTGACATGTTTTTTAACCAAAAGGTTCATTTTCAGAATAGATGAAAAGAAAAAAAGTTGCTTTTTGGCCATATTAATCAAAACATTGTTCTATTATTGTTGTACTGTTATACATGTGTCGATTTTTTTGTAATGTGGAATCATCAAAAAAAGTTTTATCGAAATCTATGAGGTTACACTTATTACTCCATTATCAGAAGATAGTTATGCGATATTGCATACCTAGTGCGCCTGTTCGACTTCAAAACCTAACATTGCTTGTATAATTAAAACAGACGATTTCAATTTATACCATTGTATAGTGTATTGCTTATGTTTCTAGGATATTGGATATTATTACATTTTATTTATAATTGTAAGATTTTTATCCGAAGCCTTAAATCTTAACAGCTGTAGTCACTAAAGTTTTACTAATTCATGCATCTTGAGGACTTGAAAATATATAAACAGGATGGTGAACAATAGCTGAAGTAGAATAAAATTTCTAAATAAATATAGATAATAAATTATTAGTGTTTAATAATTGCACTTACCAATCTCTGCATTAGTTTCACTTTAACTAAATTTAATATTTGTTTTTTTAATTAAAAAATTTAATATATTTAAGGCTAAATATCAAAATTAACTTTGTATTTATATATATTTCTAGTTTATGTTTTTTATGTGTATGTTTATGTAATTTATTTATATTTTAAATTAAAAAATGTATTTAATCCATGTTTTAGTTTATTTTAAAGTTTGAATTGCTTACTGTGATTAGAATATTATTTTAGTTCCTAGCATGATTTTAATTATAATAGCTAATTAAATTTTAAATTGGTTTGAAAGATATGAATGTTCGATTTTACATTAATATAAACATCGTTAAACTTCTTTATTAAAATAGGGCAACCTTTGTATAGCAATGCAGGCTGTCGTCGTGTGTTTGCGCAATAAGCCCGGAAATTCCCACACGCAGCCCCAATAATGCCCTAAAGCAAAGAAACAACCGAGAAATTGTCGACCTCGGGTGACTCGGCAACTAATTGGAAGACGAGGGACCAAGGAATAAAGTCCTCGGACCTAATAATGGCTCTGCACTAGCCGAGAACGCACTGACATTTATGAGATCCTCCGGGTGACTGTAAACCTGTTTACTGCAAAGGTCAGCCTGCGAGTTGCATTCGATGTCGTCTTTTCTTCTTCTTCTTCCTCTCTTTTCTCTGCGGTGTGTCCCTATGTTTATGAGGTACGCTGAGGAATTAACCGGACCTGAAAACAGTTATAATATAACTGATACATAGTTGTACTCTTACTGCGCTCAATATAATATATTGTTATAATAAATACAAATTCTCTGAAATTGATCAAATATTAATGAATTAAATGAATTATGCTAAGAATTAAATATTCTAAATATACAAACATATAGCTTCATAGGATTTCAGTGGAAGTCTTGATCCAACAATAAAAAAAAAAAAAAATTAAAATAATAAATAAATGTTAAGGTTGCTATAATGAGTTTGTAAACAATAAAGTGAAAGCACGTAGGTCTATATACGAGATTAACCCAAATATTATCCGCAATATAGCTATAAAATTTTATTGTAATCAAATAGGAAACTTACAAGTACATAATGTTTCGACATACTCCCCTTGCTTTTTAACGCACTTGGTCCATCGTTGTACAACCTTGATGATGCCCTCATAAAAGAAGGTTTTTGGTTGACCTGTGAGCCAGGAATGGACCGCTTCTTTCATTGCTTCGTCCAAAGTAAATCGACGGTCCCTTAATGCCTCGTTGAGTGGACCAAACAAGTGATAGTCAGAAAGGGCAAGATCGGAACTATGGAGGATGAGCCAGTACTGTTGTTGATTTTTTTAGTTGTTTTGGGACCCATATTGCACAAACATTATGAAACCAAAGTCTATTGTCGCTGATTTCGTAGGCATAACCGTGACTAATTGGCAGATGATGTGGGATTTTGTCAATAGTTACTTATCTGTCCAAGAGCACCATTTCAGGTGAACACTCAATGTTTTCTTCATTTGTGGCGGTAAACGGTCGCCTGGCTCCTTCATCGTGCGTAACACTTATGCGACCATTTTTTAATTTTTCAATCCATTCCTCACTCTGTTGTGGCAAAACACTGTTCCCGTACTGTACAAAAAGTCTTCGAATTTTGGCCCCTGGTACGCCTTCTGACCACTCTGCCCAACGCTTGCTTTGATGCAAATAGAAAGCGGAGCAGCCATGATTAATAGCACGACAGCGACAACGAAACTAATTTAGCAGCTTGAAACTTGCATAGACATAACAACAAATAAACAAAGCAACGACAGTGCTACCAACATAAAAATATAACTAAATTGCGGATAAATATTGACTAACCCTCGTATAAGCCTTTTTCACTGTGACAGTTTTCTGTCGTTGACACTGCTATGGTGTAAATTGCGAGGTAGTGAATCCGTGAAAGTATTTTCTGTCGAGGCAGTACTTATATTTTTTTGTATCATTGTTCATTGAGAAGTGTCTAAATGTAGCTGACCACGTCTTGAAATAAATTCTTTGGAGGAAAAACAGCAATTGAGGGAATGTGCCTGTGATTAAATTATGATAAAAAATTTAAAAGAAAATACAGTTTTGAGAAAAAATTTAAAACATTGAACAAAGGAATGAAATATATATATAACCAACGCACCAGAATAAGAAATTCTTTTGACGATATAGTCTCTAACAGAATTTGTTACAAGTCTGTATCCTTGTCATCAACTCATTATAGGCTTACAATCTGCGAGTGTGTAAATTAAATCAATTATGTTGAACTTATAATATGGTAAATATATATCTAAGAAGAATAGAAACAGAAATTATAATATAAATATAGACTAATATGATTAATGTTTTACTTCTGTCGGACACTCACTTTGGAACTCAAAAAAGGGAAAAAAAGATTATTTACTAGAGAAACAACTTCGATTTCATCCTGAAACGAAGGCCATCAGGAAGGTAACTTCATATGTGATTTCTTGACTTGTAAAACAGTTTATTCTGAAACAAAAAAAAAGTTATTTATGTGCTGTTCGTAAATGTAAAAGTTGTGGAACAGCTTTTTTTCATCATTCGATTTGCTTATTAGATATTTTATATACATATTTAATTTAGCATAAATTACTTGATAAATTAAATAAATATTTAACGTAACATTAATGGTTTCCATCGATATCTTACTTGGTATAAATGATTCTAATCACAAATCTTATTTTTTTTTTTTATGTGGCTGTCATGCAAGAGTTGGTTTAGAGTGCCTATCTGTTTGGGTATCTAGCCAATAAACCATTATGCCAAGTTATGAATTAATATAATCGCGGCTATATATATATAATTATTTTTGACATGAGATGACATTTGCGCCGTATCGCCTCGTGTTCTTTTGAGTGCCTCAAGTGTACGTGGGTGTTGAGAAGTTAAGATAGCTGCCCTCTTGTCAGTTGCATGTCCGAGGTATCTAATTAAACATTGACATAAACCCTGCCATTAAGAAAGAAAACTGACAACCAATTAAACGAGATGCCAATCCAGATTCGGGCGATTTTATTCGAACTGAGAAAGTACTTACTCGCGAATGATCATCATTCTTGCCCTGAGTGGAATTAAGTTTTGAAAATCTCATCATAGTTTCCTCACATCTTATTTACTATGGTGACGACAATAAATTTGTAGGCATATGTTATGGTGGGCTTGCGTCATTTAACGCGAAATTCACGGAATGCATGGGTAGATGCCATTATTTCATTTTGAAATACTGAAGACAAGGATTGAACTTTGCATACTTAGTGGTAGCTTATAATGCAATATAAGAAACCTTATGATAATATGAATAAAATTTGTTAATCTTAATTACACTAGTGTTGACAGATACATATTCTATATGCAAATAGTATTTAAGAGCACTAGGAACAATATTTTATTTTATTTTGTTTTTAAATAATAATATGCTAAAAATAAATTAATCTCTCTCATCTATCCTGACCAGACACTTCCAGGAAGTGTTGCGATTCAGAAGGCCTCGTCTAGAAGAAAAATCGATTAGTGGGCTTGTATTAATCGATCTTAGCCAGGAAGACATCGATGCCCTTGAGCTCTCGCGATCTTATCGCCTTGAATAATTAACGCTCCTCGAGAAAGCTAAGAAAGTCCTGTTTGTGGTATTAAACCATTGCATTGCATTGCAAGATTGCATGAAAGTATTTTTAATCACCAATCAAATTAAAAGTAGGTACGTGTCATAATCCTTTTCTGACATCCTTAACTTTTAATGAATAATTAAATTAATTAATTAGTAATTACATTCTGTATAAAAATAAAGTAGCATAAATAGTTTTACAAGTTTTCTGTCTTATAATGCTTCTAACACCCTCCTTAGAATTAGAACTTAATTAATCAAATTTAATTTTTTTCAAAATAAAATAAAATAATCTGGCTTTGATATGAAATTATTTTGGATACTAAACTGATTTATTCAGCCCGAAAGTTACTTCTGAAATAATGCACTGTTTTATCCCATATTTTTTCAATGTATCCCATAAAATACCATTTCAGAATCACCATTAAAAATTTACTATATTTAATGATTATATAATAGCTTATAATTTTTATTGACTTTGCCCTTTTTCGATAATATGATAAATAAATTAACATTAACACTCTTTTTTACCTAAGTCAAAAAACCGTTATTTTCATTGAATTAGGGGATCAATTTCTTTTATAATTTTACGCTTTTATAAATTGTCTCTTAACATTTTTCTGTCTCTTAACAGCACTTTTAGATATATCATCGGATATATAACCCTAATAGTATTAACCAATTCTCCGCGTTAGAGTAAATATTGATAATAACTAATTACATCCACACCACACCTTGCAAATTCCTTTTATATTTTTTTATAATCGGTCATTATTGGTTTTCTTAGGTTGTTAACGGAGGAATACTTTTACATTCTATAATCCATTCAATATCTGTCCGAACATGAAATGCAACTTAAATAGCACTGAGCATACAGTTACCATCTGAACCCCTCAAATAACAAAAGCACGTCCCGAACAATACGGGAGGTGGTTACTCCGTACGTTATGACGAGATGTCGGGTATTGTGTTCTTCAGGAACACCCTCGTATTCAGTACCTGCCCCTCAACGGTACACAGGGTCTTTGGTGTTATTCAATCCCTAGTCCTTACGGATCTCTCTTATTTGCGATGGCTAACCTCTGTAAATGGGATATTAATTGTATATTGTTTCTTGTTATATTCTTAGAAAAATAGAAAAAACAAATTAATAAAGAGAACAAATGCTCAGTCTCTACGGCCTGAGAGTAAATGTTGATTAAGGCATTGTTCTTGTATCAAAATTAATTTTCATAAAAGTTAATTATTTAATTAATTAATAAGTGTACTAACTTCAAATGCTTTTAAATAGTTGGATGTGGTTGTGACTTATTAATTGTTACAGCAAAGCGGTTCGAATTTCTGCATTAAAAATCATTTATATCTTATAACTTCTCCTAAAAATAATAATATCTCAAGATTATAATAAAAAATCTCAAAATAAAATTCAGGTTACTGAACTCTCTAATAAAATGTGTAATGAAGGGAATGAAAAATCGATTCCTCATTCTAAACAATTCAAATTCGTTCGTAGCTAATAATATTCAATTTTAGTTAGGAATTATCATTAACCAATAAATTAAAACCTATATTGAAATAAAATAAATATTAAAAATTACATTTATTTTAATTAAGTTAAGATAGCCTGTCTCACTTCAACGTTTCGGCCTAACTGGCCATCCTTAGGTTCAAATTTTATTGAAAAAAATAACTTTATTTTTCTTTTTGTCATACGTATTAGTTTCGCTGTATGAATAGGTCACAACATTGTGAAATTATTAAAAAAATCTGATGATGTAGTAACAGTCCTTCTTGGATCAAAACGTACCTGCCTTCACCTTAAATCAACTAATACATTTAATTAATGCAAATGAAATTTTAAATATTTCAATTTAATTTGCTTGTTGTATTTTATATACAGTTTTAAATGTCAATAAATAAATAAATAAAAATATATTTCAATTTATTCTAGATTGGTGAATAGTAATATTAATCAAAAATATACTTCATTAAATTAATTATCACTATTTATATTTACAAAAGTGAGAATTTAACAAAGATACACGTCTATACTTTTCAAATAAATTTTAAATAACTTTATACGTTAGGATTTTGATTTGTGTTATCATTTCTGACATTTTTCAGTAACAATATTGACTAAATAAGGCGCATCAGATATGCTCTACCGCTTAACAAATTGTCTTTGAATCTAATATTACAAGATTGACTATCGATAGCATTTTACACGGAAAAAAAAAATTCCAAAGTTTGTAATTTATAGAAATATGGTATTTAAGAATTATAGATGTCCTCTCGGTTTCTTTTGTTTAATTTTAGTTTTGAAATAATTTTGTATTTTAATTAATGTGACCTGATCAAAACTTATGTACAAACAACGAGTTATTTCCAATAATTATCAAACTAAATTAAATATTAGTTTAATATAAAACTATTATATCATTATTTATTTTAATATGTTTAATTAAATGTTCCCTTGTTTGTATTTTTTATTTTATTTCAGCCGCTTACCCTTACCCTTATGGGGTTTTTAAAATCTTTTAAAAACGTTTTTGTGTATAGTAAAATTATTGTTGGTCCATTAACCATTCCTATATTCCTAAAACAATTGTACCTCGGAATAAATAATTATCCCAATTAGTCCTAAGGAGATATAAATTTAATTCCAAGTTGCCTGAAGTATCCAGACTACACGATATCGGTGAAATATTGTTCGGAATTAGTGAGGCGAAGCTTAGAATCATGATGTGCTGTGATTTATTCCGTGAAGCCTATCTCAGAACAGGTCTTCGTGGGAACTGACTGACTTTGGAGCCGATCGTAGTCCTATGGGAAACTCTTCTAAGTCTTCAGTCTCCTTAGGAGTACCATACTATACTCGTTAAAAATATGCCATGTCATCATAATAATATTTATGAATACCATTAACGGTTTAATTACATAAATGTAAGTATAATCTACGGTATGCGAAAAAAAGTCTGACAATTTTATTTTTTGTTTGAGGTATTCCATAAATTGTACCGTAGACTGGAATTGATTCGTATAGCTTTAGGAAATATTGTATGGTACTTAACAAAGAAAGTAAGTGCAGTCTACAGTACTACCTTTATAATACGTCAACTTATAAATACAATCAAAACTTTTTTTGTCAGATCTACTATTATTCAAGGAAAGCAGTGAACCGTAGTTCATAGGACTCCTACGGAAAGCCGCTTAAATAGTTGTTCCTTTACTTCACATAAAATTATATTGCAATGTGTACATCAATTAAAAACATAAAAACAGAAGAAAAGAGACAAGTTATATTACATAAATAACTATAAGATGTATCTAAAGAATTACATCTGCGAAGTTTGCTACCTATGTATCCCCATAAAAAAGTATTTCTCCTTATTTTTTTTTTTCTGAAAAAATTAAAACAAAAATGAAAATATTAACCGAATATATTAACGCATTTTCTTTGGTTGAAACCACTAATAATGAAACACAACTAGGGACTTCAGAATTTTTAATTAAAAATGCAATATGAATATTTTTTAATTTAAACTAAATTTATATGAAACGTTTAAGGTATGTGTTCAAACTGATGTCAAAAATTGATATTTGATAGTTAATCATATATTTTTCATAAAATCTCGATTGTTTGTTTACACAATATATATATATTTTCTATTATATCATAGATTTCTTACTGTTTTCTTTCCTGACATTTTTTCTAATAGATACATTTTTCAGATGCAAGGCAAATTTTGTTTTACCAATATATTTATAATGTATCCATTTATTCTGAATTATGTAAAATAAAATATGGTTTGACAGTTTCTTGAAAAAAAAAATGAAGAAAACACATTTATATGTGGCTGAAAAAATGTAATCCAAGATCAAAATCAGAATTAGAAAGAGAAAAGACATATTTAAAATTAGCATGAGCTTTAAAAAAAATTTAGGTTGATTTTGAGATTTTATATTAATCTTTCACCTTCTGCATTCTTCTTGGAGATTCACCCAAGCTTTCAGGAATTGGTACACTATTCATAAACCTCATTTGAGTTTTTGGTTGTTTTTTTTTCTATCATCCTTAAAGCAAGCTCGCGTTATTAAAGAAATGTAAAATGTATAACAGAACATCAGGACGAACTGACATGGAACTGTTAATTGATTAACCCTTCATTAGCATAAGCTGATATCGACTCTGGCGTCTGCTAATCGCGGTAGTTGAACAACATTCCAAACAACGGAGGACGTCAAGCGAATTTCTTATATCGCTCGCAGTTGAGGATTAAATCATTGCCGACAAGATATCTCTCGCTATCTCCGCCCGCTCTGGCATCAGAGTCATGTTAACATCGCCACAGGCCGCTGGTACAAGCTAGCTTCTGTGCACATCCATTAATTGATGATACACGAAACCACGAGAAGGAATATATATGTAGTATTAATGTTATGAAATTTTGCCGGGGTCCATGTTTATTTTACTTTTACTATTTCTTTTTTAACATCATCGTATGTTTTTCGGAAAATAGATCTGGGAGCTAAGTTCAAAAAGGCAACAAGGAATTGAAATTAGTTTAATTAGGTTCTTTATTCAGAAATAATAATAATAAATGTTGATAAATGATTACATAACTTTTGGTCGAATTATTGCAAATGTTAGCGAACTAGAGAAAACTGTGATGACATAACAAAAGGAACAAACAGAGGAGTTTTCCCTTCATTTTTCCAGTCTGTCGCTTTGGCCACCTGCATTCCCTTTAACTAGCTTCGTTGACTTCACTGCCTCTTTTATTCAGTGCATTTTCCCTGGATCATTATTCGATTCCACGCTGGGTTTTTTCCTCTTTGCTTTTTTATTTGCCCTCGTTGTTCGGTCGCTTTTATTAACAATTCAGTCCGGTGCTTTAACGAAAAATGATTGTATTTTCCAAAATACTATCTACCCCTGTGATTAGTCTGTGATTTTATATTTTGTTATCATTTAGTGTTGATGTCTTATAAAAATTATTTACATACGATTTCTAAGATTTAATTTTTTTATTTCGCAAGGTCATGAATAAATAAATTTATGACATACTATTTTTTATAATAGTATTTATTTATTTATAATCATAAAAATTCTTTCTTGAGACTGGCAATTTTTTACTAAATAATTCAA
>NW_027106006.1:647163-653982 GCF_000696795.3 Halyomorpha halys | reverse complement strand
ACAGGGAATTTTATATATTAATCCCGATTGATTTCTTGTATCAATTTTGTCCTTTATTATACTATAATAGTTTTTTATTTTATTATTGGGTATATGACTTAGGGAGTACTCATCAACATCGTAATCCTTAAATGATTTCTTTATATCCTCAGATAGTCCTTTAATGTAATTGCATCCATAAATTTTTTTTATTTTTTTATTAATTAAAAAGAGAAGTTTTTTTTTCTAAGGCCTTTTTCCGGGCATTGCTTTTCTTTATAATATTATTATGATACTCATGTTTTCCCTTTCAGTGTGACCGCGTTAAATTTCAAGGACGCAGTATATGAATACTTCAATGTGTTAGTTTTATAAAATAACTGTTACTCACCAAGTGATGGAGCATATCTTCTGCTTGGACACATATAAAAACTAGTAATATGTATACATCAAAGTTTACACAAATAAATGTTGGCTAAGACCTATTTATATATCGGTATTACATCATTCCTACGATTGATCCTAATCGTAGGACATGGTATTCCTGGAAAATACATTGTTCCAGATCTCCATTGGTCGACCCTGAGATTGAACAATTGTAGATGGTGATCCGCTTTTGAATATGCATGGTATTCCAACCCTTCTCGTGATTCCTGGAATTAATACAAGTCATGGTTCGATTTATCGTCCATCTTCATGAATATCTGGAACAATACCGACCAACCAACGGTCTCGTGTCCCTTCGACACACACTGTGGAACCATTCTAGTTTTTTGTATTCATATTTAATTTTAAATTTGTATAATCATAAATGTATTTACTCGTAAATCCTATGGTTTTTCTTCCTAACTATGGGCTTTGTATTCATGCAGGGAAAAAATAAATAAAAAGTATTTTTACAGTCATTTCACGTTTTATTCATCAAGGAACAAATTTAGTTCTTTGTCCATCTGTAGTCAAATTTGTGCCTAGGCATAAACAAGCGAGCCGTTTAACAGATTTTTATAATTTTTTTACGAATGGTGGTGCTTTATGAGATTATTTCAACCACTTTTCATTGCAAATTTGGAGGGGAACTGCGAGAGTTTAACATTATTAATTTTATCCATTAAATTTGCTTCACCAAACAAAAGTATTTTTCTTGACACGTTTGTTATCAAACACGGCTCATCTTGTGAATTGTATGTTCAAACCACGAATCCAATTTTTTATAATGCAGCAAAGAATGAAATATATTCCTAGACCCTCAAATGAAGACAACCAAGTCATCATTATACATTAGTAGTTTGTGATTTTCACATGCCAAAACCTTTGCAACATACGATGAGCTTATTGCCTTTTTTTTATGTTGTACATTCGAAAAGTATGAAATCTAAGTGGTGTAAGTGACAATTATAACAATTCTGAGTTAAGTACAGTAATATAATCAATAAGGGCTAAACTGTTAAGAGAAATAATAATTAAGTAACTACCCCTATAGCCTTACGCTGGCTATTTAAAATGTTTTTATAACTTCAAAAATTGTATTCATTGCCTTTCACGATAGTGTAAGCTATTTTCAGAAGTGTAAAGTAAAGTAGAAAGTAGTAAGTAAGTAAAGAAAGTAGTAAAGTAGAATAATTTAGACAATTTTACTTCATAATTAAGTTAAATTAAGCCTCATACCAAAATTCATTTGGCCTCCTCACAAAGTTGAGATTTAATAGTTTATCACTATGATTCCAGTAAAACCATTTTCTTTTATTATAATAATCTTTAACCATTGTGAATTAAGACTTCTGCGTGTTGTCTTCTTATTCTTCTTTAACTAACCCATATACCTTAGTGTTGGGACGTGACATCCGTGCGGATTGGGGCGCAGGTCCCAGTGCGCTCGGTTCGGAACGTTGTGGGTTCGATTCCCACCTGGGGCAGTTAATATTTATTTTTCGGCATCCCTAGACCACTAGGTCCAGTCGCCGGACTTGTTCCCCCACCAAATACAAATACCTTACTGTGCCGGAGCAGCTTTAATCCATTGCTTAAAATCTTCTCTATCCGTTGCCAGCTTCTTGAATTTACCTAGGGCGACACCTCTGTTTCTTGCCAGACCCAATATGATGTCCTCCCACTTATTATTTGGTCGTTCGCTTGGTCGTTTTCTATCACTTTTTGCTTCACATATAAGTTTTGGGAATCTATTGATCGGCATTCTTGTACATGGCCGAACCAGGTTAATTTCTTTTAATGTATATTGTCTATTAGCTGGTCCTGTCCTGTCTCTTCTCTTATTCTTTTATTTCTCAATCGGTCGAATCTAGTTTTACCAAAAGCTTTTAAAGGAAATTCATTTCTGTATCTTTTATTCAGCTTTCGAATTTTTTAATACTCGGCCAAATTACAGCTGCATAGGTCAGCGTAAGTAAAAAGATTTGTTTATATACCGTCATCTTTGTTTTTAGCTCTACTTCCCTTTTGCCGATTATAGATTTGCCGATTTGCCCCTTTACGTAGTTTTTGGTTCACATTTGTTACTTTCCAAATGCGCTGGTTTATCTCGAAATCCAACCTTCCATCATTAGTAATTTTGACTCTATGATATTGATTGGTACCAACCTGTTCCGGATTTAAGTCCTAATAATTCACTGTTCCTTGTTTCGTAAAACGAGTTTTATACATCACTTTGTACTTAGATTTTATCGGGTCGATACTCATTCCTTTTCTGCTCAGAGCTTCATTCCATGCTTTTAACGCTTCTCGTAAGGTTTTCTGCAATTATATATTCTTATATATAAACATCGACATATAATTAATTCTACATATACACGGAATGTACTGTTGATTCTGACTATCATATAAACTTTTCGATGTAGGCCAAGAATTGCTTGAGTCAGGTTAAAGGGAACTCCTTAATAATATAATGTCTTTTTGAGTTCTATCCGATGTACATTATCAAATGCTCCCCCCTCCCCCTTCAGATATATCTAGGAAAGCAAGGTGGATATTCTTTTCATTTTCATATGTAGCTACTATGTTTAAAATTTCCTCATTCCTTAGCATTATTGCCTACAGGTTTTACTATGTATACGGCTGTTAGGCATATGTAATTTAGTATCTATGTTCATGCTTAAATCACACCTCTTTTGCTATTTTGTTATATTCACGTGGCTGATTGAAGTTCGTTTTATACACATTTTTCTATGGGATGGATTTACACTTTGTATGTCTATTGGACTAGATAATAAATCTTCCTCCATGTGACTTTAAGGATTCAAGTGTTTACTTATTTGGCACTAACGTAACCCACTTGTCCTGTGTGGATGTTTTGGGAACAGGTGTAATTAGTGTACGTATCCTTTACACGACGAATCGTGGCCCGCGCGTGCTCCTAGAAATCAATCTCTGCTTTGTCTGCCTTGAATGTATAATGCTTCTGTTCCTATATGTGGAAAACCTGCATTATTTAAAGTAATTTAGTAATTTTACCTATGATAATTAAAATATTGATACAGTTTTGTTAAATTAATTGTATAATTATATTTGTATGGGGAAAATTAAATATAAAAACTTTATTGGTGACTTCAGTAAATCTTAAGTTCTGTTTATAATTATGCTCATATCAGAAGTAAGGCGGAACATCCAAATTCTGTAAATTAATTTCTCATATATAATAGAAAATTAATTTTCATGTTCTTTTGAGTACAGTTTTTGTACTACTTTGTAAGTATAAAATTCATTGCGAGTTCTTGATTATAAGTTATCGTTACTTAAGAAGTGAAGATAGTTCAGTGGTATTTTTCGAAGGTAGGCAGAATTAATATACTATTTTTATTATTGTTCAGATTATATAATATTATATATATTATATTTTGACGTATCTTACTATTACTGTAATCATAACATTTTTTCACAATTAAAACCTTGGTTTAATTGAATTTTCATTTTTTTTCTTTTTAATGTTTCGTTTTCTCTCTATCCTTGACTTGAAATTAAAATCTCGTCATTATAATTTCGTAGCATTTCTCCTATCGTTTGAAAAGAAGAAATTACAAACCTGACTCTGATGACTCCACTCATCTCGGCTAGTTCCTGGTCTTTGTGCAGAAGTGATCATTACGCTGAGCCGAATGCTTTCAAGAATACCATCCGTCTCTTGTAACCTATACTTAGTCCAGATTATCCCGGTGCCTCTGAGATGGCCTCAATGACACCTGGAAGTCTCTCCGGATGACCCCAATCGTCGGATGACTGGCTGTACTCCCGGAAGGAGGAGGAAGTCGGAGCCATCTGTGAAGTCGGCTCCTCCTTCTCATCTTTCTTTCCCCCTCTTCGAAGTGCCAAGACTTGAGGATAGTGCAAAGTCTTGTACTAATTATTTCGGCAGACACCTGACGCCGGTCCGTCTGCACCGGAAAAGTTGCACCCTCTTCTTGGTGTCCCCACTGACTTCCGCCTTAAAGTTCATCAATAATGGAGGCCACTTGAGGCGGAGGGATTTTAGCAGATGTCTGTTTTAAACGATGGGAGAGAAAGTCACCTTTGTGACTTTATTTAACAAAATGCTGCTATTGAGAGTATGTTTTTCATAGACTTAAATAATACTGTAACGATCGCAAATTATGACACTGTTACGTAATGAACAAGTAGGTCTTCAAAGTTGTAATTGAGAAAAACTTTATTGATTTTGGACCTTTTGTGTATCGAAAAGATAGATCAGAATTAAATTAATAAATAGTTTGTTTATTATTCGACATTTTTAATTTACTTTTTAATTATTTTTATTACAGCATTATAATTTATGTTTTCATAAATATTATGAATATTTTTGTTAATTATAATGAAGGTGTTACACATTTCGACTTTTCTGGTAACACACATTATTTTATTAGAAAATATAAGACTTCAACATAATCAATTAAAAAATAGACAGGAAAATGTTTATCAAACATTAATATGAGTACAAAGATAAATCATCAAATTTAGAATTGAGTCAGTTTTAATCTTCAAATAAAACATTTTTTTTTATAGTCGTAACATTGAAATTTGTTGTTAGTATCTTAGTCTTACTGAGACTATAGTTGTAGAGTTTGCCTTGTACAGTTTATACGTATTTTTTTACTTAACACTTTCTTGTTAGGATAGATTGAGTGTTTCTTGTTTTCCAACCTTATGTCATTTTTGAATTTTGATAACAAATAATGCCAATCGTTATATTTTTCAAAATACTTATAAAAAAAAACAAATAATAGTTTTGTATTTAAAAAAAAATAATTAGCCTCTTTTGCCAGTCAATGTTTTTGCTCTATTCCTCAATAATCATACTTGGTTACCAGAAATATCACTATCTCCTTTTCATAGAACCCTGTTCACGATGTAGAGTTCTATATCATCCGACAAACTGGGCAGAAGTAGGTGGACTCCCAATAAGCGCCTACTACGATAAGAGAGAGGCAAGAGGTCGGCTACGTGATGGTGTTGGAGAGCAGCTGCTGTAATGGTCTGTGCTGTCCGCATCTGCAAGGCGACACCGCCAGTCCTCTTTTCCATATTGCATATACCTCTAGTCCTTATTTGCATTTCTCAAACTTCATATATAAAATGCATTTTTATGGTTGTAGTATATATATTCTCGAAAAAGGAAACTTTATATGATTAGGCTCTGATATTCGTTTTATGTGTACGCCTAAAATGAAACAAGAAACCATAATTAATTAAGTTTACTTCGTTTACCTTGAGGAAAGTAATTTACCATTAATATAAAAGCAATAATTAATTTATTGTTGTTAATATTTTGGTTATATTGTATGAAATCTGTTAATGAATAATACATTATATTTAATCAATGAAACGTTTTATCTCTCCCTCTCTATTTATTAGGAAAACAATTTAGTTGTTTTTATTGGATAGAGACATTTATCAAACAATAAATATTTTTTTTTTAATTAGGAGACATTCTTGATTTATAAGGGCAAATCATTATCTCATAATCAAAGCGACTCGCAGTAAGTTCTGAAATCCGAATTTCTGGTCAAAGTTAAAAGTAACAAAATCATTTGTTTTTTGAGACGCTAAATTCGTAATAAATGTACGCAAGCAAGTAAATATATTTTTAAAAAAGTTATGCATTATGCTGCCTATTTTTAAATTGCGGTTATATGCATGATTTTTTATTTACTTTAGTTCAGAGAAAATAAATAATATTAAAGCCCTATGAACAAATCTAAGTGGATATTACTTATGAAGAAGCAGTTATAATTAAATTTTCTTATGTCAGATGTCTGCTAAATTTAGCTGGTAGCATTCAATAAATGTAGGGGCCATTTTTTTTACAGGAGCTGTCGTTTTGCGACTTCAGCTTAACGTGTATTAAAGAACTTTTAATTTGACAAGTCGTTGTAATTCTCTTTCAAAAAGATTTTAACATCAATTAATTGATGTCTTGTATATTATAAATAGGGAGATTAGTAAAAAAAGAATAAATAATAACTTTTTTTCTCTTTTAGTAGGTTCTCTCAAGAGCACTTTCCCATCGAAGAGAATAAAACGGACAGTAATATGACACCGGTTGTTACGGTGGGCCTTTCGTAAAAGTTTCGTAACTAGCCTCGAAATGAGAAGACTTAACTGCGTTCGGCCTAAATGGAAGCCTGTAAAGTTTACGCCGCATTTCGTGTTTACCTTGGCTAATTACGGACAATAAAATGGTGAATGTTTTAGAAAGTAAAGCTGCTGTCCGTCGGAATTAGTTTATGCAACGAGCTATCACTATATCGACTTTAGGATAGAAAATAAATAAAATAAAACAAAGAACGTACATTAATTTTTTTTTTTTTTCTGTAATGCAGACTAATCTTAATACTT
>NW_027106006.1:644122-647073 GCF_000696795.3 Halyomorpha halys | reverse complement strand
TAAGTATTTGGATAAGAAGCATATGATGGTACGTACTTCTTCTATTGTGATCATTAGGTGTATTTTAACTTTTTTTTTAACACTATCTCTCTAATTTATTTTTTTATAAATAGTGAAAAATTTATCATATATTTATTTTTTTTTTTTTAATTTCTACATGTTTTCATGCTGAGTAAAGAAAAATGGATACTATTTATAAACGGTCCAAGAAAAAATAAGAAAATCACCAACTGTTTTTATTTCTAGAAATATTACTACATACATAACAAAAAAAAAATATTGCAAAAATTAAAAATAGTTAAGTTATTTGGACTACTAAATATGAATTGCCCTTTAGTCGAATATCTTTTATCTAAAACTTTTTTGTTTCTTTCAGGTGAGTCAGAACATTACATGTAAAGTTTCTACATATTCTGGAAATATGGGTATGTTTTATTTTAATTTTTAAACAATATTGTACCAACAATAAATTATTATTTCTTTTACATTATCAACAATGCAATAATTAATTGCCATCATAATTAATTAATTGTTTTCATCTATTTTATCAACAATCGAAATTCATAATCTCGACTAAAAATTAATTTCGTTGTTAGAAAAATGAAAAAATATTATAGTCCTGATTATTATATTTAGAGATTAATTTACATATTTGTACTATCAGTAAACGCAAATAATAACCAAACATTTATATTAGAATTAAATTAAATACATTAGTTTAATCTAATATCTTTGTAGTATTTTTTCTTTATGTACATTATTTGCATTAAAAAAATTGTGTCTTTGGTGATACTGATACTATTTCGAGCCTTCTTCAAATCGGTCTTCTTATATTTTTTAATTGTCATGAATTTGAAGAATTAAATTTTAGCCTAATTTTTTAATATATAATTTTTTTTTAAATCCGTCTGTTTTTCTTTTTTTTTTTTTATTCCACCTACTTACTAAATTTTTGTTATTTTTACTTTACTAGATTTCATTTGATTCCCCCATAGAGGCGCCCTTATATTCCAGAGACTATTATTTCCAAAAACAAATTTTCTATACAACCTCCTTTCAGACCAAAACCCAGTGAAGTGGAATAGGCAGGCCCGAACAGAACACGGGCTGCGGTGATGGATCGTGTTGCAGTGCAGACATTGTTCTCAATAGTCAGGTCAAGTTGGGACCAACCACATGGCTCTGGTTCTTCTCCGGCGCTCGAACGCTTGACAAAAAAACTCTAGAATCCCAATAGCATCTTCCGAACGACCATAGTTTGTCTATAAACAGGCCCAAATAACTTGATTTGGTTGATGATTATATGAACGGGTCCTAGTGAAATATACCAAGTTAATATGGCTGTGTACATCAATTGATAAATTAGTGGCATTTAATAATTTTTGTGTTCATACAAACTAAATTGAATAATTTTTCCCTCCCTAGGAATAAATGGGTTGAATGTTTGATTACTGGAAATTGACAACGTCATCGATAATATCATTATCATTATGACTATCAGTAACAT
Source organism: Halyomorpha halys (assembly GCF_000696795.3). Lineage (NCBI taxonomy): Eukaryota > Metazoa > Arthropoda > Insecta > Hemiptera > Pentatomidae > Halyomorpha > Halyomorpha halys. The sequence continues at coordinate 645,566 of NW_027106006.1, read as the reverse complement.
ATGGCTATCAAATATGCCATAATCCACGTCTTTCAAGCATTATAATCAATAGCTCTGTTACAAAAAAGTCGTAAATACTGTTTTGTACATAATCGTAAAAAAAATAATATTGAAATAGAATTTACCGTTTTTAGTTCAGCGGTCATATGTTTTTTAGAAAGTGTTTAATTACTGACATAACTAACACCACTGATCATATGATTGATAGAACTTATGAATATTATAAAAATTTCTTTGGAATTGTTTTTGGAAATTTTATAAAAGATGGAATTTAAAATTGACAAATAAAATAGTTGTTTTTCTGTATACTACGTATAAGGAGAAATTATAAAATTTATTTTAAAAATAGGAAGAATTTCCTAGTCTATGGGCTAAACCATTTAACAGGTATGATTGTAAGATTGTTTTCGACCTGAAAATAAACAAACTAGTTGTTTGAGACATCGTATTTATGAACGAATTAAGTTTGAAAGAATTTATTTTTCCAAATAATGTTAAAACAGGAATTTCAGATAAACCTTTTAATTAAAATTTATTTAGAACCTTTTTTTTAGTTAATACTTCTACAATTATTTTTTTATTTAATGTGCTATTAAAAAGTCAATATAAATGTCAGTAAAATTAAGCGGAATTTTTATAAAATTTCAAACGTTTCTGATAATGCGGCTCAGCAAGGATTTTCTTTGAGGTTTACCGAAGGAGCGTGCCTGTTGGAAAGAATCTCCAGCAGTGACCGATCTGGAATAGACTGAAAAATCTGGAATACATATACTGGATGTATTCTATTTTTGTCGCAAATCATATTTTTGATCATTGTAAGGATGTATAGATTCTACTTAGTGAGTTTCATTTGTACTGTTTACTTGTAATAACATTAAAATATTTCAGTAGGTTTTAAATTGTATTTAAAAAATATTAATGAGGAATATATATTTATAAAATGTTAATTTTATACTTATTAAATAAATTTTGAACTTATATTATTTTTTTTTATATATAAAAAACAGTAAGACTGTTCACTTTGGACGGCTACATTTATATTTTATCTATAAGATTTTTATTTAATTATTACCCTATATGTCATTTTTTAGTAACTAAAAAAAAAACTTGTGGTAAATTATGTACATGGAAAGGTGCTCCAATTCTCTAAAAAAAAAAAAATAATGTCAATCCAAATCGGTTCATTATTTGCAGAAATTCATTTTTTTAGGGGGAGGGGGAGAAGGATTAGGATGGATGTCAATAAAGACGGTTTAGAGAAGTATCTTCAAATTTCTCATATTAAAACTGGGTTTATTAGTTGGTGTCTTCCATTATACCCGTTACGCCTCCCTTCCTGCACGCGAATTCCGTCCCATGCATCAGTGAATGTCAAAATAAAGAAAGCTCCTTTCATCAGTGGATCTATATATATATATATATATTTCAAATAATCTTAATAAAT
>NW_027106006.1:628816-644052 GCF_000696795.3 Halyomorpha halys | reverse complement strand
ATAAACTCTGGGGTAAAGCACTTTGCTGCTAAATCCAAAGACCCGAGTTCGAATCCTGCTGTGGCAAATAATTACTATCTTTTACACTGTAGCCGTGAATTAATCCAGTGGGTTCTGGAGCCCTCCTGAGGTCCACCCAGCCTCATAAATTGGGAAATAATCTGGTGGTTGAGAATTATCTTAAAAAATTACACAGTGTTTCCTTACAAAGTACTGAACCCATGGCACCGTGGTGGTTCATATTATTATTATTAGTATGATTATCATTGTTACAACTATACATGTATATTGATAACCAATGAAATAAAATATTTAAAAAATCTTTATTTAATGTATATAAAGATTTTTTTATTACTATTTAAAATTTATATCTGCAGCAATTTAACTATTGACTTAATACAGTATTCTCTTGTCCATATTACCGTTGATGTTCACTTAATTACGAGTTGATTACGGAGTGGCGTGATTCTGCGTCCCTTCCCCTCACCTGTCAGCCCAGTCGCCTTGACCAAGACCTCAGTCTGCCGGACTTAATCCTATCAGTGTGGTCACAAATTGACGTGGTCTCCAATTTATATGTAAATCGATTTTTCCCTTCCTCCTGGGCCAGACAGTACAAAATGCCCCCTAAGACCAGATGTCCCACACTATCTACCTGCTCTAGCCCCGCTGTCGGGAATCTATACATTATCCTCTCTAGACAACTGTGGGAAGTATGGAAATCTGCACGGCCTCGGGACCTGAAATTCGAGACTAACGAACCGAGTTTAGACTAGCCTGCCCAATGGAGTAATTTTTTTTTCCTTTTTTTTGGTTGAATAATTTATGTTCAGAAATTAGATAACCAAACAAATCTTTTAAAACATTATGTCATGCTGTATGAAACCATGGTCATAAGAAAACTAGCTGAGAACTTTAATAGGAGAACTTTATGTCGATTTTATTCATTAGTAAAGGTACTGCTACACATTTGCCAAACTACACTATTGCTAAACAAAAACCGCAAGACATATTCAGACAATTTTTTTTTTCTTTTTGATTTATGAATTCTTCTATCTTGAAAATCAAAATTCACATTTAAAGATTTTTTTTTCCCCCGCCTAAATACTAAACTTCATTATTGAAGACTATAACCCAAGAAGCACCAACTCACCAAGACAATTGAATCATAGCTTCAGTGCTAAATGGAGTAGCTAAAGCACAATTAAGCAATTAAATTGCTCATTAAAGAAGGAGTTTGGCCGGTATAATAGTCCTAAAATCGAGTCGAGAAGCCCGCTCTCCGGTAAGATAAATACCAAGTTCAAATTAACCCTCCTCGCTTCTGGTAATTTGAAAGTAAATATTTCCCTTAAGGCCCAAGTCAAAATAGAAATATTATTAAAGTGCGGTGGCTACTGGAATCAGGACTTCTCCCAATCCGGACGTCTCCTGAATGTTTTTTTAAATAGTAATCTATGTTAAAAATATTTTCAAAATATGTAGTGTTTGATATAAATTTACATATCGCCAGTCCAATGCCAAAGTGGCATATCTCAATATTTCTGATTAAAAAATTTAATTAAGGTAGTGGACAACTTCTGATTTCAGTATACATAAACTGATAATCCTTCATTATTAATCGAAGAACTGCATAATCAGCCAAACTGTAAATAAATCTTCATAAGACGTTTATAATTGTTAAAAACAAAAACTGACTGACGCAGATAAGTTTAAAAAAAAAATTAAAATATATTTTTAAATCAGTTACCTCGTGTTGTGAAATATTTTGGTTATGCTATTAAATAGCAGTAATTAGATGATGCTTGTTGCTCATGAATAATACATCTTTACTCCATAGATCTTTACTATACTTTATTAAAAGTTAATTATAAAAGCAGTTTTGTTACTGTTTAAATAATAATGTATAATTTACATTTCGATATTTTGACTATCCAATCCAAGATAAAGTACTAAAGAATTATTAGTGAGTCAACTTCCATCGGGCGTCTGATTCCGATTGTAAAAATTGCTAAAATGGTTTCATTCATAATTCTTTTATATGGACACTTTTTTTTTTCTCCTTCAGACTGCTTTTGAATAAACTTCATGGTCATCTTTGTCACCTAAATTTATTATATTCATACATAATAATAATTATATAATAAAAACTTTTACATATACAATAATAATGACATATGTAGGCATTAAAATAAACCAGGCTATGGTAACTAATTAAAAAGTTTTTTATCTCCTTATCTTTGACCTTAAATTTTATTTTCAAGTAAGTCATAAACCTTTTCACTGTCATCTTCTATCACAGGTCCTTTGTATAAAAACAATATTTAAGCTGTTGACGAAAGTTATATTTCAATGTTTCATACAATTCGGTATTGAAATCTGATGTTGTAAAATAAACGTTTTGACAACGTTGGAATGTCTATTGTATCATCCAAAAAATAAATTAAAAAAAAAAAAAGGAATACCTGAACAGTAAAATGGTTCGTTCCTTTAAAATATGAAAGAGTCCCTTCAGCCTTTTAAAAGACTATAATTAAGCGGTCATCAAGAAAATATAGGCACATTTATGAGACCGGTTAGCTAATTGGTTATCGAATACCCTGACACAAATTGTCTCCTTGGCGCTTGAGCTGCTCCCCGGATGATCCGGATGACTTGTGACAGAGAGATGGTAGATGATGATAAGATCTTGGAGGCTGGCCGGGACCACACAGGTGGTTTCCGTGACTCCCTCTCTCACGCCCCTCCCTTTAATAAGCCTTGTCCCCCCACGCCAATAACAGGTAATTAAAAAAAAGAAAGGAAATAAAAGAAAAGTACGAGACCCGGTCAGGAATGTCCAAGATTGATCCATGACCGTGGAGAAAGCGTGGGTGTTGGTCACGAAAAATGAAAAACTCATATCGTTCTTTGTTTAACTATTCCACTATCGATATCATTCAATTTATACTTTTATGATGTTGAAATTATGTGTAGAAAAACTTTTTCTTTTGTACGATACCGTCTCAAATCTAAAACATTTTAATCTCTCAAGTAATTATTAATTTTCATGTTTTATTTTTGTCATATTAATACTTCTTGTCAGTATTATTTTATATTTATCTGTAGAACTAGCTTATATTCAAAATATTATCCGATTTATAACGGGATTATTTCTCCGAGTAAATCACTTTGTGTTAGTATTGCTAGTATTCTGCTAGTATCATGGCCAACCAAAAGAAGATCGTATGGTAAAAGATATTTAATTTAGCTTAATGTTAGCCTCTCATTTTATAATTTTTTTTGTGTGTTATGTGGAATATATGTATATTTTTTAAATTCTTAATTACCCTAATGGAATGAAGGTCTCTTTTACTTTTACCAGTTGTACTAAAACACGGAAAATATTACTCAAAGTTGTCTTCCATAAGGAAAAAAAAAACCAATGAATTTTAAATTAAAATAAGACCAAAATGACTTTTTTTACTTGAAATACATTGGACTCTCGCTAAACCGAACCTCTCTAATCCAAAATAATTAGTATAATCAGAAGCAACCCTTTAAAAAAAATATTTGATTATATAAATGTACTATTTATGTTAATAATAACCTAGTTTAAGATACCTACTGCTATGTATCAGTCTTGTGCCAATCCTGGGTATTATTAAGGTGTTTCGTCATCTGGCCCTATAACTGGTCAGGGTATCCTTCTGCGAAGCTTTTAGCGTCCCCGGATATGAAAACATCTGTATTAAGTTTGTCACATTACCAGAGGTCCCTGAGAAAATTAGATTGGCTAACCTTTAAGTGTTCTAACACAAAATAGGCTGTGACGAGGGACCAGAATCAAATTAACCAGGTGCAGGCCCTTCCTGGACAAGTCAAACTTTTACTACACATCCTCGGCCCTGAGGAGAGAGACGCCTGCCTCGGGAGTCTTCGGACATCGGTAACCAATCAGAGAAGAGATTTACAAAATAAGGTAACGCCCCAAAAGGGAAGTGGGAGAAAAAGACAGAGGAAATTGAGAAGAGCAGACGGACACACTCAACAGGAAGGCTTAGACGAGTGAGGACCACAGTCAGGAGGCAGACTTAGAGGATGCACTTCGACCAGACGAAGTAGTGAGAAGGGCCACGAGACCTGGACATCCCTTATGAAACAGAAGACACCTACGGCACTACATCCCACGGCATCAGCAGCTATAAGTATAAATTAACTAACAAGTAATCATGTAATAATCTATATTTTATGGCAACCTTTATCTGAATCATTTTAATCATAATAACAAATTGTAAATAAATACTTAGTTTCTTTATGTAGTTTATATACTATTATATAACCCAATATATCACTCTTTATTATACTATATAATTAATGGTAACAACATTTTATAAATATAAAGGTATTTAATTGGTAAACTGGTAACACGCAAACAGCCTTTGGAAAGGAATCCAATTACAATAATAGTTTTTTAGGACTCAATTTATAATCAATTAATTAACTTATTTTTGGATAATTGCCTTCAGCGATTATCCTGGCATCCCAAGTAAATCTGTCACTAGTACATAGCACTACACCTTTTATTTAGTTTCAAGCAAACGAAAATTACATATTTTTCACAAGAAAACGGTAAAAAAATAAATTTCTGAACAATGATTAGTTTTGGTAAAAATATGTCTATGTAATTATATGTACTTATAAGTTTCTTTTTAAATATTGATTTGTTATTTATGAAGTCAATTTTTTTCCCTCTTGGGTTATACGAATTTTTCGCTAATCCAAACCACTTTGGTTTTAATTATTTTGGATTTGCAAGATCCACGATTCCTTCAGATTTTAATTTCATTATTTTTTCGAAATAATAATCAATAATATTAATAATTATAGTAATAATATAAATCTTAAAAACTCTTCTTGAGACTCTTAAATATGCCAAATTTATTGAAACTAGCCCACCTACAATAGTTTGTAAATTGCTTTTATCTTATAAATCTCTCAATATTTATTGGTATTTATCACGGAAAAAATAAACTATTAATTATGAAATCTGATTAGTTAATTAAAATTTATAAAGTTACACTAATGTATTTTATAGTTATTTAGTTATTATAGTTAGTTAAAATTGATAAAGTGACACAAATATATTTTCTTGGACTATAAACCTTAAGTCAGTTATGAATATTTTATTTTCGAATTATAGAAGTAACGACCTGTAATATTTTATGAAGGCTATCGTTAGTGGTAAAACATGTGTAGAACATAGTGGTGTACATCTAGTCAAAGATTATATAAACGACCTGTAACATACCTAAAATTGGCTGTTATTAAGAAGAAACCAATAAGTATTGTATCATTTCGTTGCTTTACTGTTACTTTGCTTTTAGTGAAATACATATTCTAACATCTTACTTTTATAGACTTTACTTATAACCAGTATTGGTCAGAGGTTCGTTACAATTTTAATGGTGATTAATAAGATGAAAAATCTTCTGTCTTACATTACATTGACAATATTTACTGTTAGTGTGTAGAGCTTTTCTCAGAAAAAAATTACGAGTATATTGAGCTACATTATGTAGTTTTGAATATTTTCTATTGTAATATTTAATATGAATTTATCCAGAAACATAAATAAACATTGAAACTAATGGTCATTTTAAAAGGTTTAACTTAGAATAATAATGAAGTAAAAGAAGAAAAAGAAAGATGGGAACTGAATATGATATTAAACAAATAACCGATCTATTTTTAAAAAACATTTGATTTGTGAATTGAAATAGTAATAGTTATACCATTGACCTATCCTAGACCAATGAACTTGAGGAGTGGACGCTTACAACACAAGTCTATTCCCTGCTCCTCGGTCACTTCTAGATCTGGCTTAGACAACCCTTGATTGACACCAGAGCAGAACTGACTTCGGATCATGCATTATTCACAAAGCCAAAGGTCAGAGTTCGACGCACGCTTTCTACACGCGATAATCGCCTGCGAATTATACCGACTGTCAACATTGGAAATTTAAATATAAATCGCTTGCGGATTTATCGTCTCATGGAGGAGATAATTGAAAAGAAAGGTCGGGTATAGGAGGCTGCGGAGTACCGGACCTGTTGAAGTGTAAATAATTGTCGGCAGTCTTTATTGTTCAATTGTGAGTAATGTCTCTGTCCTGACATTATTCAAACAAAGCATTCACTTGTCTGCTGAGTGATAAAATATAGTTCACATATGACTTTCACCTTAAAGTGGCATCTTCTTCGAGACCTTTTGAAGACTCCTGGATCCAGATTGTATATCTTAAAAGATAAATAGTAGAGTCTAAATCTAATTTAAATAAGAATGATTTTACCATAATAATCTGAGGAAAAACCCAGACATATGATATAATTGTTTTTATTATAACCGTTAAACTATTTTCTCCTTTTTCTACTTATTAAGGAGTATTGTTAAACCTTTGTTCTATTTACCCTTCACTGATGCTTTTATCACTGTTTCATTCCTCTTCTATCCCCTGAAGAGCTATTTTAATCAATTTACTCCTAATTATTTTTTCTCATTCATTGTACAGAAGTAAAATTAACTGCATGAGATAGTAATTCACATGAGGAAAAATCTCTAGAAATCTAATTTAAATAAGAATGATTTTAGCTGACAAATAAATTTGCGTCTGCCTGATTAAATATGCAAGTAGCAACCTCGGTAATTAACTATTCCTAATCGGAAAACTGCAATAAAACTTTTATGGTTATGTAGTATAATGCATAGGGAAACGATAATAAATAATACTAATGTCTGTAAAATCAATATTATGGAAATTAAACCAATTAGAACAGAAATGTTCATTTTATAGCCTACGGTACTTAAATTGATAATAGAAAATACATGATTGGGAATCGTTAAATTCATGGCAGTCTGGCATTACCTGAATGTTAGTTAAAAAAATCGGTCGTACAGGAAATCAGTTGAAAACCTCGGGTATAAATTATAGTTACTACCTTAAGATTTATGATTATGTTTTTATAGCAGAAAACCTGATTTGGAAGAAAATCCGAGGATTAAATCTCAACGTCAATTATTCGTGGTGGGGTTTATTTTATAAAACCATCTGTTGCCAATGCTGTCAATGTTCCATTTCCCCTCTTTCCCCCCAATACATGATTTTGAATTACTGTGTCTGCTGGAGAGTCTTCCTTGCCTATCAATTTTTGGGAGAGAAGAAGCTGCTTTGGAATTCCCCAGTATTATTGTTATTCAAATAATTCACCACTATAAAAAGTTACTAACATTTTACTATGAAGAAAACAGACGCATTAAAGCTGATATTTTAAACATTAATATTTTAGAATTAATTCAATCAGAAAAACAGCATAAGTTTGAAAGTCACACATATCTATATATTACAATGAAAATTATTGCAGAGCTACTAAATGTAAACCATATTTAAGAATATAAATCCCTGTTGGTTAGAGTAATAATTAAAGGTCACTTCTGACCACCTTTTTATTTTATATTTTGAATTTAGATTACTTTAGATTTCACTTGAAATTTTAATTATTATTGTATTGTTTAATTTAATTATTTTTAATTTCCGGGTTTATTTATACAAGGTAAAATTTGTATGTTAATTACTGAAAGAAAGAATAGATCTTTCTTGACTAATATATTTCAGCGTTTGCAGAGTCTATTAGTGATTTCGAAAATCATTCAGTTTTAAAGACCTCTCCCTCTTCAAATAATGATCCGTTTTCGTTAAACTTTCTAAGTAATAAAGCAATAATTAAAGGGCTTCTTTATATTTAAATTATAATATTAATAGTGTATAATAAATATAATGTTTTACTATATGTTCTTATTTTCATGATCATCTCAAAAAATACTTTTTTAAAACAAATTAATCAATTAAATAAAAATATCCCCTCCTCCCCCCAAAAAACAGAGGTTTTGAGGAACGTATGCTTGATAAACTAAAGTGAAAAATTGTTTTAAATTTTTCACAATAATTGCGTATTTAAAAAAATAATAAATATGGTCATTGAAAGACCAAATGGAAATTAATTACTATGAATGCTAACAAATACTTAACCTTGAGTACCTTCCAAGGTTAACTTATATAGGAAACAAGTTAACATATAAAATATGTTATATGTTTATTTATCTGTTTATTCCTTGAAAATTTATAGTTTTGTATAAAAACTATTATATTATAATATTTGTGTATTTTATATTAACCCTGGACTTAAGAACAATGTTGTTCCTAGTAATTTGTAACTAATTCGAAATGTGACAGAAGAGAGCTGCACTAGACGGGTCTCCCATCCCCCTACATTAGGACTAATGAAGAGCCAGCACATTGATATGCACCCTCCTGTTAGTGTGGCTACTGGTTCCCCGTCTCTGATTGCCAGATATTGCATAACCCCAAAGTTTTCTCCTGTGTACCTCTTCATTACCTCTGTTTGCACCCGATCCTATAACCAGCTGTCCAACTTCCATATCCATTTGTCTCATCAGAGGAATATGCAAGTTGTCAGGATAGAAATGTAGGAGTTGCATTAATGAAACTGTAATTTCACATTATTCAACACGTGTTTTTATCATATGAGGTCTTCCAGACATCTGAGTTTAGTATTTATCCATAATTTGTATAATCCATAATTGAGTAATTCTAATTCTAATAGTTTCTTTCCTTCTTGTTTTTGTGGCCCATTTGTTACAATCCAATTTTGTTTCTCATTGTTTGGATTGTATTCTCTTATATACACTATATATATATATACTCTTCCAATCACTTTCCCAATTTTCTAAAACAAAGCATTCTTTAGCAACTTTATTATCATATATGTGATAATAAAGTTTTTGGGTAGCAGTTAATAAAGGTACAAAGATAGTAGAAAACTCTATTTATTGTTAAGCAACGTTTCGCCCCACTTTGTACGTCTTCGTCAGGGCTGTCAGATTGAAACAAAGATGACTGAGTAAATATAATTTCTCAGTTATCGTCTTTGTTTCAATCTGATAGCCCTGACAAAGCCCTGAAAAGTGGGGGGATACATTGATTAACAATAAATAGTCTTTTTATACTATTTTGAAACCTTTATTGACCATCACCCGGACTATCTTCCTACAATCTACAATCATTTATAAAAACCTAAATTATTATCTAAGTATTCCTATCCACGCCGTTTTCCTATTTCAGGCTCTTTTTAAATATTGCTCGTTTTAATTATCTTGAAGTCTCCTCTTCCAGCTTTAAGCAAATATTTTAAAAGTTGTATAGTACCGTCGCTCCCTGGGGCGACAACAAAAAATATTTTTTTTTTATATATCGCTATAAATTAATAAAATTTAACTAACAAAAAATCTTGATTAAATATTTTCTTAAATAATTAATCTCAAGAGCAGGAAAAGATATTTAAAATAGAAAGCCTATTAAACATGAATGATAGACAAAATGAGAAGATGAAAGTCGTTAAACCTTAAAACAAGTTGTAAAAAAACTTCTTACAACAGATGTCGGAGAACGCGTGTCTGTATGGGAGTAATTTTAAACTCCTAATTTCTTCTATGAACTTTGTAATTGATTTACAATACTTGTGTTTAATCACTGCGCTAAAACAACCATTTGTAGCTCCAATCCAATACGATAAAATAGTATTGTCGGTCGTCTTGCCATCTTCTAATTAGATACACATATATGCTAGTAGTATTGCTTAGCAATTCCATCTGTTGATATTATATGCCAATTTCTTTACTATAGTGTTTCGTTGCATAAGTTGTGATATCTCTTCAGTCCAAAAAAAAAAACTCTTACGAAATATTTTAATATTGATTAAATTAACAATAATGAAAAAATGGTAAAAATAATTGTGAATGTTACTATTGAACGATAAATAATGACAAAATAAAACTCTATTTAAATTTATTTGTACATAAATAAATTACGATGTTCCCAGCGTCAGATTTATGTACTGAAGACAATATAAAAAAAATTTTACGTTTGTGATGAAATTCATGTTAGTAAAAAAAAAAAAATCGAATTAATAATTAGTAATCTTTTGTTATATGAAGCATAAGACATATATTCACTCTGTTATAAAATCTATATTTAGTAATTCAATAGAATAATATTAATTATAATAATAAGAAAAATAATTCACACTACTTCTATTTTTTTTTTTCAAATTAACTTGTTGTTTTTTTTTACTCATTAGAGGGCAATTGTTTGTTTTGTTAGGTCTATGAATGTCGTTATTTTTTGTTATTAATTTTACTTTTCTTTTTTATTTAGAAGTATTATTTTTTGTTTAAATTATACTGTTTTATAGTTAGGGGTGTCTTTTGTAGTAGACTAGTAGACGGTTATATCAACCATGAAAGGCCCACCAGGCTAATCTGGTATTAAATAAATTAGTGATAAAATATACACTGAAAATACAAAGTATATATATATACATCGCACCCATAATGTATGTGTATATGAAGCATCATTGATACTTAAAGCTATTTCGATAGATATTAAGTAAATATAAAAATAAAAAGTAATATCTTATTGCAATTAGAACTGCTTCCATTCCTCATCAGTTTACAGTTCATGCAGTAATGGCGTCCTGAAAACCTTTTTTGATCCGTGCTCTGAGAATGGAACCAAGGACATAACTTCTGCCAGTCATGGACACGCATTACCATCCTGGGCTACTGGTGCCAATAAGACAATAGCTATAAACCGATCTGTCCCTAATGCAAATCCCTCCCTTCTGAAGTCGTAAATATATAAAACAACGCAGCTAAGTAGTCATAAAGATGACTGTAAAATTAATATTAAAGATTGACAGACCATTTACGACCGGTTATTACTCGTGACTGTGCACTACGCGGGAGGTATCTCAGCTCCTGGATCCAGACTCTCTTGCGATTATCCCACCTCTGCTATATATCGATCATTAAATAAAAATCATAGAAGGGAATTGAGATTTTATTTGTTGTATGAACATTAATTGCATGTATAATCGAAATATAATTTCCAGTAAGGCATAAATAGAAATTAATAGCAGTTGGACCATAATATTCGTCTATAAATTTATTCTTGGAATTTATGGTTGAAATAATCTTTTCACTTCAATTAACTGGGGGATTCATTATAATGTTAGTTAATTTTATCACTAAATTCTTGATAAACTTATTATTGCTAGAAATATTAACATTCGTATTGAGAATTAACAATATAAGATAATATTCAGACCATGCACTTATCATAAAGTCGTTTACTGATTGCGACTTACAAGATTAGTTATTGATTGTGGTTAATGTAATGAGAACTCTGTAGGTCAAGATTCCTTGCACACATTAACAAGTAATTTTAGTGTATAAATATATAATGTTAATAATTATCAAATAAAATTATATATGTACTTGTACTTTATAAATTTTAAGATCAAAATATTACTATCATAAAAGAGCAGCTCAATATTTCAACAAATATATTCAACGTTTATGGAGTTATTTTTTTTTACCAGAATAATACTTTGCTTCTTAAATTTATCAAAACTTAACAAACCTCAGCTAGCAGTTTGGAAACTGGTGACTTTGGAACTGACTTTTAATGTTTTATAACAGCTTTGGGGATCTTCAATGTCGTATTATGGTTGAATTTTCGAATAGATAATTTGATTTGAGTGAACGATTTAAGTTTGATTTCATTAGAAAAAAATACATATATATTTATCTTTGACTAATGATAACACAAATATATTAAATTTGTTAAAAAAAATAATTTCTTGTTAAGTCTAATTTGTTTTGTTTTGATTTTATAATTAACTGTATTATTATAATATATTTTTTTTAATTGTAGCTGTATAATTTTGTGTGAATTAAAATTCCGAAAGTTTTATGTCATAAGGTCTTAGTTTTATGTCATACTGTGATAGAGCCGGCTCATAAAAACGAAACCTGGCCTTTTCCTCACTTGTTACCTAACGCTCTCAACTCTAGATGTGTACAATAATGATTAAAACTCACTTTGCTGGTCGCGTTTCAAACCTGAACGAGTTAATTAACTGGTTCAAATTAATTTAGGATTGATATCCCTCATGTTTGCCAACATTCGGATGGAATGATTTCTGTACTGATTCCTAATTAGCATCAGTCGCACATTTCCGTAAATTTTCCATGTTAATTCAGTTCATTCTAATTTTTTTATTTAAACTTCAACTGCTTTTTCAGACGATGGTATAAAATCAAATAAACCAAAATTATTTATAAACAACTGGAGAATTTTAGAATGGCTTTTATTATTTTAATTTCAAGAATTATTAATTATTCGGCGTTTTATAAAATATTATTCATAGTAAATGCATTCTGACCTTTATGTTATTATTCTTATTCTTAAACTTAATATCAGCAAGACGTAACAATAATATAATAAAATACTGTGTAATAAAAATACTCTAAAGGCAGTGCTTTTACTGTTTCCATCTCTGTCTCAAGCAGACGCTGATGCGTCGTTCTTATCAGGAGCTGATAACCTTTAAATATCTCTAATAGTTCAATGAGCTCTTAATAATTATTTATTGATTGATTTTTATCTATCCTTATTTTTATTATTTTATTTTTCAACACTAACCTTCATCAATTTACTTGATAAATTCATGTTTTACTTTTTTTGAAAACTTAAAAATTAAGTGTGATTTTCAATCAAAAAAACTTTTCAACATCTTTCTTAATTTTTATTAGTGTTTGATTTTTATCTAACTTCCATTAGTTATGATATTGGCCTTTTTATTTTCATTTTAAGGCGAAATTTATTTATAAGCTACTATTAATGTATTTTGTAGTAAGATTGTCCGGTAGGCGGCCAATAAAGGTACCAAAATAGTAGAAGAAAACTATTTTTTTTTAACTAACGTTTCACCCCACTTTGCAGGGAATCGTCAGAGCTGTCAGATTGAAACCAATGTGACAGTGATTCAGTCGTCATCTTTATTTCAATCTGACAGCCCTTACGAAGCCCTGAAAAGTGGGATGAAACATTGGATAACATTAAATTTTTATTAAATAGTTTTCTTTTACTATTTTGGTTCCTTTATTAATCGGCAACCGGACTATCTTCCTACAATCTACTTCAAACGGCCAACTATCTTCTCATATTAATATATTTTATTTTTTCGGAACTCATGTCATCTCATGTTATAAAAACTATGATATGCATTCTACCACCGATATAAAGTCAGTTCTCTTGGTCACATGTTATGTACTATTTATGTTTATTGTCATTTTTTTTAATGATATGAAATGAAATGAAAAATAGTTTAATTATTATTCTGAGAATTACAAAGGTAATTTTAATTTTATATTGGCCAAAAAAAAGAGTGGCCACAATTAATTATAACTTACATTAAATAATTTTTAATATAGAGGAGAAAAATAATTTTTTTGTTCAAAATTTACCGAACACCATGGGGTAATTTTTAATGAATGAAGAAAATAAACATTATAAAATTTTTTACAAACAATTCTTCCGACAGACATATTAATATTTAAAATTCTAATACTATTATTTCAGAAAAAAAAAAATTATTATGTTCAGTTTAAGTTGAATGCTTATGATACCTTGAACACATATGTTTGAATTGAATTTTGAATATAAAATATTTTTTTAAAAGTTTGTTAATTATGAATTACATATCACAACGGTTATTTAGTAGTATATTGTACATTATATTAAATATTATTGTAATATATTAGAGCGAACTGGGTTAAATGATTTGAAAAATGTTACCAATTGTATCTGATTCCCCGAAATTTTTTTTCTGTTGGATTCTTAATTCCTGATAAGTGCTTTCAAGGACAATGAGGAAACATGATGCCCCTTATATTACCATAACTTGACATATTTGTAACAATATTGTTTCCACTTAGCCCGCTTCCATGTTGTTCATTGCCAGATAGCGTATAGGCATTCGAACCATTTGAATGTTTCAATCCAACCTCAAGAAAGATGTAAATTATTTTTATGGCCACCACACTTTTGGAATGTCTCGTTTATTTCTATTTCACAATAGTACTGAAATGCTCCTTATTTTTAGTTGGTTGGGTAAAAACACGTAGATGTGTTCTTCATAGATTTTTTTTATTTATTTTCATGTCATTTATGAAATTGGGAATGTAATAAAATAATATTCTTAATCAAAATATACGTTCTTAATAAAACTTATTTATTTACCAATCTGGTCCATTTTTCCGTTGTTTTTTTTCTCCCACCTCCTTTCCGTTGCTAATGTTTTGAATATTGTGCGAACTAAAGGCTATTTACACACTTGGCCTTATTAACTGGGGAAATGTGAATCCTGGTTGTTTAAAAAATAAATAAACAAAACCAGAAAAGAATCGGTGTGATTGCGAAATGTCATATCATAATGTCATCTGCTTTGGGTCCTATAAATTATTGAAGGGGAGTAGGAAAAGTAGGTATAACTAACATTACTGTCCTGCAAATGATATTATGAATTCACCTGTTGTATTTCTGTTACGTAATCACTTCAATTCATCCTATATTATACAATAATAATGTTGTATATATAATTTATTATACATTAATGTTATGTTCATAATTATAATTTAGGGAGCAACTAGGAACAAATTTTGAGTATTTCGTATGTGAACTGATTTCACCTAGTTAAGCTGAATTATTTTTGTTCCATAGTTCAATATAAGATCCTTAATTAGGTGTTCTAGTAAATCAGAAATTACTTTTTTGATTAATTTTCTGACGATTACATCAAAAATTTTATAATTTTTGGGAACGTTACTAAATTATCAGTAAATTCTATTAGAGTTAGTAGTAAAAACCGTTTATTAATTGCCTTTTAATGTTTTTTTTTTTATATTTATGGTATTTTATTCTTTTTTTCTCACAGGCGAGTATCAGTGAATGAGTCATAGTTAGGCATATTACGCATAAGAGAGAGTTGTGTCCAACAGTTGCTCCTCCTCAAAGGAATAAACCACCTTACTATTTAAGGAGCTAGTATTATTATTTATCCTTTTTTTTTTGTCAGTATTCTGAAGGTGTACATGCCATTCATAACACAAGTTAACATGCTATGCTCCATGTAAGTTTGTCACGTTATACCTAAGTTGCGATGCTATGTAAGATATTTACGTAACCATCTAAAATTAATTTTTACATGTTCATAAACTTTGGTATTTTAGTTCTAACGTTATTGACCAAATCACAAAATTCCTTATTGAAAAAC
>NW_027106006.1:614908-628741 GCF_000696795.3 Halyomorpha halys | reverse complement strand
ATATATTGTTAGTACGATCTTCGGTTTAAGTTACTAATAATAAGGGTTTCGATCTGCGCAAAATAACTCTGAGCCAGGCTTAAGTACCACAAATTAAATAAATAAAATCGTAAATGCTTCCCAAAATCCGAACGTTCCTCAAATAATACCACTCACAAAATTATCCTGAACGGCCATTTATACCGTAAGCTTGAAATATATACCTATAATCCTTCGCCTATAAACCTCCCGCGAACGATCTCTCATCCTAACTGTTTCGATAATAATTCGGAGTATTAGAAGTGAAAATAGATTTCTCTTTTTAGTTATATCCGTATTAACTAGTCGTTATTCAGTTTTTTTTTTCTATTTGTAACTTGAGCCGGACGTAACACTGATCAGCTTAACTATTTGGATTCGGATAAATTTAAAGTCAAGAATCTAAGAGATTCCCTGAGAAACTTTAAAGACTTAAGGCCGAAAATAGCTTTTAGAATAAATTTAAATTCAAAATTGAACTAATAGTACCGTACTGTAGACTACGGTTAACTCTAACACATAAGACACTATATCTAACAGCTACTGATAATAAACTGAAATGAACTGTCGTGTTCTAGGGTATAATGATGACTCCACTTTCTCCTGTTGTATACGAGATAATTTAAACTAATATCTGCCACTAATTGACAGAGTTATTAATGATCTCGTTAAAACAATTCTCCACGCATGATGCCGCTTCTATGTGAGCGTTTCTCGCGCCGTGTTGGGCGTTTAGTCGGTTAATCTTCCATCATTTATCACGAAGCCAATTTGATCATTATTCCGTGTTGTTTTTTTGTTTCGTTTTGTTTTGTATTTCATCCGATGTTGTTTTAGCATTTATAGTGGTTATCAAGGATGTTTTTGCTGATGAGACTAATTATTATAACGACATCAAAAGTCGCTAATGCTTTCTTCAGACTTGTGTCTTTATCCATATAATTTTCCTAGTTACGGTTTTTTCTAAATTTTCGCAATTAGCTAATATGGAGTACATACATACAAACAGTATGTATATGTAAGGGATTCATATCAGAATCTTTACCCAAAATGTAATTCTATTCAAATTTTCCATTGATATATAATCGTAAAAATTAATTATTAATTAGAAATAAAATAGTGAGTTTATGTGTTAAACTACTTCTTTTTAAATCTAGTAGTTCAATCAAGTTTCTAATCATTAGGGATGGAATTTTTATGTGATCAGAAGAGAAAAAATATGTCAATAAGTATCTGTTTATTCTCGCATAAATATATAATAAAAATATAGAAATATTTTATTTTGAAAAAAAAATCAATCTAAAAAAACCTGAAAATAAATAAAATACCCTATACAGCTTTTAATTTGCCAAAAGAATGTTTTGGAAAACATATATATACATTTAGTTATATACTTTACTTTTATCAATAAATTTGTGAAATGTATCTTTAATTTTAAAAAATAAATCAACTATTGTGTCACTAAATTGATTTGAATGAATTGTAAAATCTTCTCACTTGCATATACGTAATTGGTGAATATTGTTCTTGGAAGCAATAAACTAAGCTTTTGAACTTTCATAACAGATGATTTTCGGCTTTCCGGTAATAAAATGTAAACCAACTGTATCATAATTTTATATGTGAAATTAATTATTTTTATCTAATTAAGAAAAAAATACCTATAAAAAAAGGGAAATATGGACATACTATACACTTATAAGAAAAATATGTAAAACGGTGAAATATTTAAAAATACATAAAATAAAATTGGTTTGAAACTATTTAAAAAATATAAGTCCCTTGCAAGCGTAAACATGCATGTGTAACAATGGGTAATGGCAGACATTTCTGCAAATAGAATTTCAGCATTATTTATTTTTCAAGAATAATATAAATATTACAATTATAA
The DNA here is from genome assembly GCF_000696795.3 of Halyomorpha halys. NCBI lineage: Eukaryota > Metazoa > Arthropoda > Insecta > Hemiptera > Pentatomidae > Halyomorpha > Halyomorpha halys. Next base: position 626,832 of record NW_027106006.1, on the reverse strand, counting down.
AATAATTTATCTATATATTCATGTCATAATTACTCTTCGGAGTATGCATTATGACTATACGGAATGAGTGTAAACATAGATAGAATATTAATTTGTCCTTCAATAATTAAATTAAATAAAAAACGTCTATGTTAATTATAAACCAAGACTGTTATGGGGTCATAAAAGCCATAAAAATAGTATTATCCTTCAAAATAATAATAAATCCCAATCATTATGGCCTCTTCTACAAGATATTTCTTACTAATAATACCGTCCGACACATAAAAGCTTTTAGCATTGCAATAAAACTTTTATTAAGATGCCTATAAGACCATTACTACTATAATAACGCATAATCCAATTAACTTAAAGTGGTAAGAATTAAATTGTCTAAGTATTCATTTGAAAGTATGAGGGTGATAGAACTGTCGTTAGTCTAATTGATAGGGCAGTTTTATGCCAACACTTACTATGTATATTAACGATTATTGATATTAGGTATTGCTGTTTTGAAAAATTTAATATTAATGATTTTTACTTATTTATATATATTTTTTTGCTAACCCATTAATTGTGAGATAACTTTTATTATATTAACATTTATATTATGTTTAGTGTAGTACAATTTGGTTTTATAGTATAGTTATAAATATATATATATATATAATATATAACTATAGTTTTAGGCTTTTGAGAAACTTTTGTTTTTGCATGTAAAATTCTATAATTCAGACCGACACCATTATAACAAAAAAAGTAGAAAAATGTTTGATTTATTGATTCGTCCCTGGTTTATATCATTCCAGATTTTTAAAATATTTATAAATTTATTAACTTCTGTTTATTAGGTGTTCTAGTGGACTGCAATACGTATCTCAGATATGGAATTAAAATCGCTTGCCTTGTAATTTGGTTTTCGGGCAACGGTTTCGCAACTGCACTTCGTGCTGCATCATTCGCTGATTCATTTCGTTTAATAACCACCATGGCTATGGTTTGCCATTTGTCTTTTTTGCTGACTAAGGAGTGGGTTTCGCGATCCCATAGATTAAAGAAGGCATCAATTATTTTTCAGAAAATAGAGCAAATCATCGTTATAAAATAGTTTTATTTCACACATTTGTTTTTATTATTTTATCGAACAAAATTTATTTAATACAGCTAGATCGTTCATGATGTGATATTGATCACCCCATTAAAGCATATAATAATGTATTTCAGATCATGAAATACATAGATATTCGCACTACTAAATCAATATCATTATTATTTAATGTTTATACCAGATAAATATTATCTTTTTAAATCCATATAAATATAAAAGTAATACCATAACTGTATTTTGACGAACTATACTGACATGGAAATATCAACATGTATTATTTATACACTAGACGATTTAGATAAAACTAGTTATTTTAAATTCAATAAAAAGGTTACAACTGTTATTATAGACTATTAAAATTTGTTTAGTCAATTTGCTAATTATAATCAAAAATCATAAATACAGTTAGTATGCTAACAGTCAAATTAAAAAAAAAAATAAAAGTAAAGAAAATAATTTACTTATTTATTTTTGCCATTTAATAACATGTGATAATTTATATAATATAATATTTTTTAATATACAATCTGAAAATATCGGAATCAACATTATGCTATTATTGGAAAAACATCGTTTTTCCTGATAAGAGGTTCATAAAGTATTTTTTCATTTTATTAAAATTAAAAACGGTAAACGTTATTTTGATCTCAGGGATTTGTAAAATATTTTTTTTTTCATGAAATCCATCTACAAATGTACATAATTGTTAGATTATAAATTACTCATTTGCTTGGTCCTTGGATTTGTTTAGTAATTTGAAGCTTCAGAATATTTCCATAAAAGATTATTAAGTTTTTATAAATTATTTATATTATTTTCGTTTTTGAATTTTTTTATTTATTTTTTTTAATTAGTCAACTACCAAAAACGCTTTTGTTACAATCTTAGATTCATTCTCAAACTAAATTGCCCTTAGGTTTTTCAATCTCCGGAGATATTATAAGCATGTTATGATATTAATTTATTGAATAATTAATAACTATCCTGTCTAATTAGGACATAATGAATGAGGAATTTGACACCTGAGACATACTATACCTGGGTATCAGTTGTGGTTACGATGGTCCATCTATAAGCTTCTCCAGCAACTGAAACAGTATCTAGTGTAATCTATCAACGTCCGTAAGCTGGCTATAGAGACATCAATTCTCGTTTGGTCTTCTCAGTTCTGTGAGTGCAGCTCTAGACAAGAAACAATGTCGGTTACATTCTATTTTCAATTCAAGGCCGTTAAAGTTACACTAGATACACTATACGAGAGTATACCATAGTTGAATATTTAAGTACATATAAAAGGACCCTACAAATATTGCAGAATAAAGGACGGACACAATGTAATTAAGCTGATTTTGGGTACAAAGTATAATAGAGTCAAAACTAATTTAGTTATCAAATGGTACAATTTGACATATCTGAACAAACATTTCATCACAAATATATAAATCTCATGTTCTTCCATTTAGATTTTTACATCATCATAATGTTACTTTATTATAAATCTGAAACATTTTATAGAACATGATAACAATGCCTGAAATTGTACTGCTGAAGGATATTTATTTAGAACGACCTCTCCTTCATCTCCTCCCCCTGCAAGATCAGGTCCTGTTCGAGAAGATACTGGAGGCGATAGGCAGATATTTCTTTATACAGAGCCTCTATGGACGTCATCTGTGAGTCAGATGAGGCTGGGGCACAATGCGCATGTAAATTACTAGTTACCTGGCTGCTAATATGAACCATAGTTACCAGATCGCCTATAGTTTACGGCCCTATTTAGGTCCCATCGCACTTACGATCAGTAACACTTTACATTGTGATTATGGTTCTGAGAATGCAAATTCAGGAACAGAGTCAATGTAGTTTAACCTTATGGTTGAAAATAGGGTACTGATATATTTTAGTATCATTCTCTTATATTTGGTTTGTGTACTTGGACTACTTTATTTAAAATTATAATTTATATTTGATAAGTAATATTTATATTTGAAGGCTAAGAGTAGCTGCTCTCGTTAGATCCAGGAGGTACAGCAGGCGCAGAAGAAGAAACGAGAAATGAACAATCAGAAAACTGAATGTGTTTATTTATATATGTATTTCAATTTCTAACATAAATAAATAGTTATAGAAAATCGTACTTCTCATTTCATTCTTGATTTTTTTTAATTGATTGGAAACGAAGTAAAGATACCACGGAACGTATTGTCATTTTAAATAATAATAATATAAATGGACGCATATAAATGAGATCAGTCCAACACAAATAATACCTTATTGACTTGAAATCCCGTAACAAAGACCTAGCCGTAAGCAGCACAGGTACTTGATGAGTCACCTGAAGATTATATTTCTTCCACGTACAGGGGTCGAAGCGAGGACGGGAATACTGAACGCAGAACTAACAATGTGCCTACTTTATCAACAACTCTCTTATCTTATATTAGTCCTACATATCCCTTTTATTAGTTCTCGTTAGTACAGTTGCAAAATACGGATTCCGAATTAATAATTCTAAAAGCAATAGAAATAACGGACCGACAACACTCTGGATATAGCACCCTTGCGATGTTTCATAACACGAAAATCATGAAAGGTCAAACTTTCTTCGTGGCGAATTAGTTACGTCACGAGATGAACTATGGGATTATTGGCACGAGAGCATTTTTTTTTTCAAATGTTCACTCGTTTAAAACCAATCAATTGTTTCTTTAGACGAAATTTCTAAACAAAAATGAATTTTTCATTTATATATTTTCTTTTGGCTCAGTGAAAAGCTATTTTATTAAGGATTGTTCTAGGTACAGGGGGAAACTTAATAAAAAAATATCAAAACGAATTATAAAAATATAAATATATAAGATAATGACCAAGTATCCTTAAAGGATGACTTATTTTTTAATCGTTGGTTCTTCCATTACTTCAAAATTATTTTATGTTCATGTTATATCTAGACAGTATATCGATCCAAGTCATTTAAACATATGAATAAAATTTTTCCTTTTCATCAAAACAGAGAGTGTTTGAGTTTGATTTTAAAAAATGTAAGTATAATTTTTATAAACCGCTACTCAATAATTTAACCATATTCAACCACATGTCGCATATTAAAATTGTAACATATTTTTTAACCTTAGTAACAAAGTTAGTTTTTCACGATGTTCTTGTGGAATTCTAGTCCACTCTGGTTATTATGTAATATAAAATATACCATATAAACTATAAGCTTTAAGATTTATAACTTAGATTATGGTTTATAACAAGCTGCTCTGGCTTACTTAAAATTAATCCACAAATCATTCTGAAAGGTCTACGTCTCAGACGAAGGAAGGTATTTTTCTTTTCATTCATTACATTATAAAGAGACTGTCACCAGTATTTTTTGTAGTACATTTGATGTATTTTAAGAGGATTTATTCCATACGTATTTTTAAAAAATCTAAGTTAAATTAAATTACCAGAAAAATAAATTGTATTGAAATATTAGGAACAGTACTGACCTCAATTTATTGTTGCTGACTATTAAAAAAAAAATTGCCTGTTTTATTTATTGATTTTTATCTTCAAAAAATGTTCAAAATATTCTCAATTAATTCACTAGTTATATGTGAATTCTTGTTTATTATAAAGTCGATTTTTTTTTTTTTAAGATGGCTATTTTGTTCTCAGTATATTCAACGTAAAAATAAAATATATATATATAGACAGAAAAAAAAAACAATAAACATGCATCATTTGTACCAAAACCAATATTTCATTAAAAGACCCACATTAGTACCTTTCCCTCTAAAAAACATGCTTCCACTATAGGATAGTTTTCATTGTTCATTCTGATGATGAATTAAGGTTTTAACTAACTTTTGTTCACAGTAAATTATTTTGTATTGTATTTAAGGTTTTAGTAACTCATTACCTTTACTGTCAACCAAAAATCCATGGTTAGAATGCCAATCACGGTTTAGGTACTTGTCTATCGCCAACATTTTCTGAGAAAAAACAACTAATAATTAGTAAATATTGAGCTACTGCTGTGAAATACATAAAATAATTCTAATTGGTCTACGTCCCAGATAAAGGAAGATAGTTTTCATTTTATTGATTAAATTACAAACATGCTGATTTTATACGATATGGATAATAGTTTGTTTTTTTAATTTTATAAATTATGAATATCGTTCGTAATTATAGATATTTTTAAGTTATGATATGAAAGCCTATTATTTAGATAAAAATTGATGAAATGATTAAGAAGCTATATGAAAATATAAATTCATTTCAAAATTAAATCAAAGTGAAGTTGAGACAAATTTTCCAGAGGTTAAAATGAAAGGGTCAACGGGCGGAAAATAGTGATTAATCAACCTGACAATAACAGGACAACGATGTTGACACAGGACCAAGGGAGGAGTCAACAAACCAATAAACATTAAAGCTCATGACAATAATTGCTCTGACAGCTAGCCCGCTAGGGCAGTCTACACCTAACCGCCTCTGTCAGTGTAGATTATTGACACAACTAAGCTTTTAAGTGTTGTTTGTCTCTTTCCTCTGACTTATAAACTTACCTGATGTATTAAAATAGTTTTGGTCTCTTTAGTAACTAAGTATCTTTGAAATATCTTATCAAAATTGTGATTGAAAATACTTTATTTCTAACGCATTGAAAATAATCATATAAGATAGGATACCAATGGAGTATTACAAAATACCATTTTCCCCAAATCATAACTGGCTTTTTATTGAATATTTTCTTTACGAAACACCTACCATCTTACTCTAAGAGAAGAATAGCGCATTAGGACTTTGAAAATACAATATTACGTAAAATGTTCGTTATATTTTATATTTGCGGAAAAAGTATGAGTTAACGGAAGAATTGGAAGGGCTACGCAACGCTGAATTGAGGGAACTTAACCTCGTGAGTATAATTCAGGTTATAACGTTGCAGCAAATAAAATGGGCGTGCAAGGCTGTGAGTTTAGTAACGAACGGATCCCTTTAATGTTAATCAACTCTGAACTGACGGGTAAATGTTGGATCGAAGCGTAGATGGGATTACAAAGATATGTTGTTTGAATTGGTTGATTTGGGATTGGAGGGGAGTCACCAGACAGATGTATGTAGAGAACAATTGGTGGCGACGGCATCGAACCTTCGGGTTCACTGTGTCTTTATTAATACTATTGAATATTTTCTATCACTATAAATAATCAATAGTTATAAACAAAAATAGATGTTTGTTTCCCTACATTTCACATTGCAGCCTTAACTATCCAGTGGAGAGGACTGGTGTTGGTAGTTTTAAATACGCATCATGCACTTATATAGTTGCATATGTGTTATTGGAATAAAACTATTTATTGTTTACCCACTTTGCAGGGTTGTCAGATTGAAACAAAGATGACCAAGGTATCTGTGTTAGTGTGTTGGCTGCTTTCCTCGGGAAATTTTTATTACCACTTATTTTTATAATTTCATACCAAGCAGGTCCAATTTCATTATTAGGTTAACTTTATGGAATGTTGATAAAAGGAAATAGATCAAAAAAATAAAGTCAAATGTACTTTATTATTGGGATTTTTGCTGGCGTTGGTGGACTATTGACGTCTTGTAAGTTGAAGATTTTAGCATCACTTTTTTTTTTTTTTTTTTCGTAAATTGTTGAAAGAATATTTATGAAATATATTTTATTAAAAGAATAATGTCGACATTATGTTTTGGTAAGTGTTTGTAGGTTGAGGGTAAACCATTGTAAAGGGTAAAACAATTTAACATTTTAAGAGCATTCGTTTTTGCACTTAACATGTGCCACGGTATCATTTAAAAACTATAGAAGAAAACATCACCTTTTTTATTTATTGGATTATTTGATATTTTGTAAATCTTTAACAATGTGTATTGGAAGATTGACTGTATTTAATAAATGTTGACCGTATTTAATAAATTGATTTGGAAATAGTTCGGATGGCGGCCAAGGAAGGCACAAAATAGTAGAAAAAATTTATTAGTAGTAATCATTGCGGGGCTTCATTAAGGGGGTGGAGATTAAATTAAGCTGCATTAAAGGGCCGAATCCTGGTTGTTTCAGAGTGATCAGATTTATTCAGAGAATAATTCTGAAAATACCAGGATTCACGTTTTCTATTATTCTCGTACCTCTCATGATCGCCACTCGGACCATCTTCCTATAATTTAACAATATTGATTATTATTATCTATATTGTCATTAAATTAAATCTTGTTCATGTGCTCCTCATGTGAACGTAAAATGCATTTATATTCCAAATTTAATTCAGGTGGAACCATGTAATAAGTTTCATATAAGTAAAACTAATGTGCTGATCAATAAATCATATTAGAACTATTAACTAAAGGTAAACTTACTTTTTTCATCCGATACAAGATTTTTTAACAAATAGAAGGTTATGTTATATTTTGATATAGTTTTTTTTTATTGATAAAAATAACCAATGTTCCCAATGATTTGAATTGATATGATTACTCTCAGTCTACTTCAATATAGTCCTTGCCTCGGTTTATAGAGTCCCGGAGTATTTATTTATAAATTCATTTTCGTTTCTTTTTCATTTAGGTGTAAATTGTCGTTATTAGTCATGTTATGGCTGATGAATACATAATACAAAATGAAAAATAGAACGTAAACTTGTTTTCAGAATATTAATACAAAAACTGATATTCGATTTAAAAATGAAAAATAAGCACTATTACCTCTCATGACAGATTCAATCCAATGCCCCATCAATATCAGTCGCGGGCATTCTATACTCACCGGAATTTTATTCAAATTTGTTCTCGTTGAGCGGAGGGGCAATTAAGAAGTGGATCTAGCGATATATCGATATATCGATTGCCAGCCCCTAATCGAACCCTAAACGGCCACAGATTTATGAGGCAGGACCTGCAGCATCCGTGCTCCACAATATCCGACCAGGTCATTTTTCATCTTCTGGCTGCCTCTGACGTCGTCCAGAAACTAGGTCGGTGAACAAAGGCTGTCCACCCACAGAACGTTGAAAGTAAATATTTCGCTCTATTCAGACAGCCACGAATTTATTAGCGACTTATGGTTGGACTGTCTGGGGTCTGGTGGACCTGGAAGGGATTAACTGTCAAAGTCGTAACTTTGGACGGTGTTGGGTGATAACAATGTTTGTCGTTACTGGTGATAAAATACTGACCATATCCTTTATATTATTAAACCGAAATTAAAATTTATTTGTAAATTATGTGTCCATAGATTTCTGTAATGGTAGTTGGAAAATCAGCTAATAATTGTTTCCGAGTTGTACTTTTCAACATCATTGCTTAAAGCTATGATTATTCATATTAATCTTAACATTCTGTTATCTCCGCCTGAAGTAACTCAAATAAAAAAAAAATATTATTTTGTTTATAGTTAGGATATAATATAAATAATAATTTTCATTTTGTTGTTTTTATTATATTTTCTCCTGACCAATTACTGACATCATTTATATTTACCAATAATACTTTGTAAAATATTTATAAAATATAAACAGTCACCGTTGTTTTGCCTTATAATATAATATTAGCTGTAAAGTTTAACCCTAATTCACTAACATAAATATATATATGCATACTTTTCGGCATTATTTGATTTTGAATTAACACGATGTTTTTTTGTATGATATTTTAAATTACATAACATTATAGCTTAAATGATCAGAAGTTATGCTTAAATTAAGATATAATTAGTTTCCGGCTGTGGTTTCCTGACGAAAATCCAATCGCGATATGCAAAATAGCTAATATATAAATATACAACTTTGCTCATCCTTGCATACATGGCATTATAAGGGAGTGGGCTAGGGCCGTTGAAGGCAGGGGTCACAGAATTGGCCTAAGAGCCGCTGGTCGAGGATATAGGTATGGGGAGGGACCGTTTCTCTGGCATTATCACATGCACACACACAAACTTAAACTTCTCAGATTACCAATTTCATTTTTAAAGCTTGGAAACACAAATTTTAGCTTTGAAAAAGTGTTTTTACGTAAACCCTTAATTGATACTAAAAGTGGCATATAACACATAAGTTACATAAAACGACCAAGGGAATGCCTAAATCTTTTGTAATTTTCTCTTGCAAAATATGAAATTTGCATATACATATGCGAGGTTGACCGTCTATTATATGTTTTGATTCTCGTGCCAACTACCAACAATACAATCTCTCATCTGAAGTGGAGTTTATTATTACGAACAAAAGCATTAACTCAACTGCAATCCTCTACAGACGGCTTCGAGTTTCAGTAACAGTGAGTGACTTGGTCGCGTGAGGCAGCTGCCAAAACCTTTCGTGACTCAAGAGCTCTGAGACAATTTAATACGAGGTTAAGACTCGGTCAGCTGTAGCGATATAAAGAGCTCCTGGACGTGACAACCACACCACCTCCCTAATTGCTGCCCTTATATCGGCTAAGCCTATCATCAGTGTTTAGTACACGACTTTCGACACCTCGTACCGGCCATTCCATTCAAATATGCTAATGATTACGTTCTTTCTGTTGTCGGTTTCGTTTGAAAAGTGGAGGAGAATTTTCTGTAGTATTCAGAAATATAGAAAAAAACAGAAGATAATGAAACTTTTCAACACAAATCCTATAGTTTCTCAAACTAGTTTGCGTTTTGCTATTCAGGCATATTAAGGCATACAAACATATTTAATACTCGAATATAGCACATCTAAAGTGAAATATATACCAGTTACCAAATCTATTGTGTACATCACTTATTTTTCTATTTAGTTAATCATGTTTTACTATATTAATAATTAATTAATTAATATTAATATTCTTCTAATTTATAATAAAATAAAAAATTGATTGTATAGAGCTGGTAAAATATAAAGATGCCACAAAACGTAGATAGATACTTGACCAGGTTAACTTCCATCCTCTCTTGGCACAGTACCACCAACTGTGTTATTAGTCCTAGTTTTTCTTCAACTTTTTTTTCTCTTCAAGAAGAATGGGGAGAGTGATGGAGGTGGAGAAGAAGCAGAGAGAACTCAGGGTCCCTGGCCTCCACGATCTGGAGATTACCTTGGAAATTAACCAACACTCGGACAGACAGAGAACTCGTGACTCCTACAAATGGTAAATAATGACCGACAATTCACTTTGAGTCGAGTCCGCGCTTCTTCGGATTTTTCTCCTTTTTTTCCCCTCCGAAATATCCGCGGAAGCCGGTAATGGACAGAAAACCCTTCTTTCGGATAAGGGCTTCTTCATTCTTGGCAAATTGGGCTTTCGGAATTGATGGAAACGTTGTCATTCTCCAACTCCTAGTTCTCGGTAAGGTTTAAGGCAAGCATATAGTTTCTTGTAACTAGTGGTTGAGTGCATAACCTAATCAAAATAACTTAAAAGAAAATAATAGCTGTAAATTTTTATTTTAAACCCAATTTATTATTTACATTTTATTTTTGTTGTTTTGTCGATTTATTAATCGAAACAAACAACGAACAACGAACTACGTACCAATTAACTAACATCGTTCTCTTAAAAGAGTATTATTTAAGTAGGCATTTAGTAAAATGATATCTCAAACTGCACTCTACATTTTTCTTCTGTAGTAATACTGAGAAACATGAATACTTTTATAATCTCATCTACTATTGTATTTTTGTTCTTTTAAATATAAATCAAGATGTATATTTAAAAAATAAAATAGTACTTAAAAAAATAAACTTGTTATCTCGTTGTTTGGCCTACAGACGGAATCGCAAAGTTGTGCGTTGACAGCAGTGAGCTTCACGCTTTAACACGTGTTTGCTAGGGTAGATCACGTATTCAGATGTCACAGAATGGCTTTAGTACCCTACCGGTCTATTTTTTGTCTTACTAGGAAAGTCTAGACAAAGAATTTTTTTTTTTCTGGTCTTCTCACAAATATCTAATATTATATCCTTTTCCTCTTCATTTGTTAATTATTCCTTTTCATGATTTAATTAGTTATAAATAATTTGCAGATATAGGAATTGTTCATTCTTGATTTCAGAAAATTGATCTTATAATGATTTACAATGTAGTTTTTTTTTACCTTTTTTTTTTTTTTAATTTTGTTTATTTCTTGATTAAAATTGAAATTAAGATTATAAGATTACCTGTTGATATATTTACAAATGCAGCAGAGGATATACAAAAGGGTACGAATCCGAATTTGTGATACTGCAAAATGCACAATTTTGAAAATAATTAAAATATTGTCCAAAATGCTTCTTTGTTCCTCTACAGTTTATTGTGTTCGTTTCTCAACTTGTTTACCTTTAATATTATATATATTATTTTTATTTAATATCATTATTGATATTTACATTTTGATACAATTATAAAACAAATATATAAAAAATAATTACTGTAGACTTTTTCGAAACTTTACTAAACAATGTCATCATGTTGCTTGTCGTATTTATGCCGAAGCTATTCGCTTGTAAATTATTGTTAATCTATTTTAAATATAAAATTTAAGGAAAATTAATTTACACCATTTCGCAAGATAAATCAAACAAAATATCAATAAAACAAGAAATGTTTAAAAAAACTCATATTATTTATTTTTGTATTAATAAACATAAATATTCAAGTTAATTATAGGAAAATAAAATAAAAACAGACATAATTACGCATACTTTTAAGGTTGTTACAGTATAATAATAATAATAATAATAATTAATCTGTAATAAATAAATCTGTTCTAAACTTTAACATGTCTTATATTTATAGACAATAGTAAGAGAAATCTTTGAGCTTATTCACACCATAATTCAAAATGTATAAATTAAATGACAGCAAAACA
>NW_027106006.1:545151-613803 GCF_000696795.3 Halyomorpha halys | reverse complement strand
TTTTTCGAGGATTTTTCCCATGATCGGTAATAGAGAGATGGGACGGTAAGAGGATGGGTGTTCTGTATAAAATAAATAAATAAGAAAATTAAACTTAAAGTAACACATCTTGAACACAATGATTCCTATTTACATTCAGTCTAGGGAACTCTGAACCAATCTCTTTCTCTTATATATGGAGGAAAGAATGGAACTGCGGAGATCCCGGCGCTTCTTTTTCAACTGCGTCACTGGTATTATAAGTCTTTGTAGGATAATCGCTAGCCGCTGACGCTCAGGACTTGAGTGGAAAATCTAGCCGCTGCTGTAACTTAATTAAATTGTACTTAATTATACTTATGTACGGGCCACTATTGTTTCAACCTTCGGGGAAGATTGTAAGAATGGGTAATGTCGGGTATGAAGTGGACTAGGAGTTTAAGATGATGAGTGAATTTCTCATGGAATGTGGTGATTTTGTATTTAATGAGGTCTGATACAAGGTCAAGATGTTGGGTTAGATAATTTTAAAGATGATAATATGTATTTATAAAATTATATGAATTATATAATTATATTATGTAATTATAATTTAAGTAGTTCTACTCAGCTTCAGATTATCATAACGTGTATAATAATGTTTTCCGAGTCATATCCGTCATGTTCCGTGACTCTGGGAATCTTGCATCAAATGTTTATACAACTTGGAACAAACACAAGATCCTTCAACAGAACAATGTAGGTCGGCACAGACCCTCCGATCTTCTGTTTGCTCGGACTTATTACAAATAAAGAACACACACACAGAGGCTCGGAAAACACCGGGTCCATTTTCTGCTCCTTAGAGGCCTAGGTATTTTCCTTTGCTTTGCAGCAGTTTGGTCGGTAGCAGCTGAAGAAACCTTGAAGGACCATCAAGCCTCCAGGTAGTAGTGAGCTAGCCCAGAAAGGAAATATTTGTCCTGTTTCTCTAAGCCAGTTATCTCTACGATAAATACAATGATGTTACTTATTTTTAATTGATAAGTTTATTCTCCACATCATAATCCAAAATATATTTATGGCTTATATTATGTTTCATTACTTTATTATTGTTCCGAAAAAATATATTTATTCATCTGTTGGTAATTATGGATTGTACTAGGCCAAATATTATCCTTTTATTATTTATAGATAAATATCTCTTTATGTATATATAATATACATGTATCTTTTATAAAGACTTATCGGTTGTGGTGCCAAATATCATATATCTGAATACCTCCGGATCCTTGATTTTGATAGCTTTCTTCTGTATATAGTGACGAACATAGTTACCATGGTTATAACGATGTGACGGCCGTGCAAATTGAGGTGTAGGTCCCAGAGTGCCCGGTTGTGGGTTCGATTCCCTCTTGGGGCAGTTAATATTTATTTCTTGGCGGTCTCATGAAATGAAACATGACACTTCCTCCCACCTTGGTTTCAACGCGGAGGAAATTGGTTGCCAGGAATTGGCAAAAAAGACCGCTAGGCCCACTCTCCTCGCCAGATACGAATATCTTGGTCATAACGACTGATCGCCAAAAGCGTCTCGTTTTGGTGACTAATCGACTATAAAGATCGGTTATAGTGACTACTTTGCATGATTCCATAAGAAAAACTTCTTATTTAACCAAACTTCTTAAACAACCCTAATTTTTCTAAGAATTAATATGTCTTTTACTATTTATGTATACGAAATCTGATAAGCTCCATTATCAGACAGCAGACTCAATCAATTTTCCAAATTCCAGTCGTATCATTTTCCTCTTAAAATGCAGTACAAAAGATTTTAACCATCATTAGTGTTACCTACCTACCCCAATATATCAAACCCTATAGAGCCCTTTTTCTTCTTTATTGGGCTTAAAAGAAAAAAATAATATGATAAGAGGTAAAATCAAGGGAATGGGTCATAGATATACATGAAATCGGAAAATTAATATTTTATTTTTAAAAAAAACTCAATAAATATGACTAAAAGCAATGGTAAGCAACATTTTTATCTAACCCCAAACATAATTTTTTGATTTAAAAAAAAATATATTCAATAACTGCTGTATATTAATTATTCTCATATGAAGTGTGGGGTGGGTACGTATAAGGTAGGTAGGGGAGATAAACTGGAAGGAAGTCTATTTAATCCAGGCTGCCTATTGACAAGGCGAGGCGTAGACTTAGCCAGCGCGAGTTGACAAGTTGTGCCAAGTTGTGCGCTCGATGCTCGAGTTACCAGGAGCCTATCCAGTTGCCATCAGCCTCTGTTAGGAGAACTCTATGTTGAAGTTAATGCCCCAAAGGAGGCCGCTTTTTACTCAGCACAAGATACTAACTAACTTCAGCTACGTCTGACAAGGTGCTAGGCCTCATTAGTCTGAAGTGATATAGCCGGTTTTATAAATATTTTTTCCTTCAAGAGTAAATAAACACACTCTTAAGAAAGATCTCTTCTTAAATTTGCTAGATAGATAGGTGAATAGATTGTATCATAAACCAATAATTTCTGGTTCACAATTTATAATTATAAAGGATTATAAATGCAATTTTATATGTAATAAACAATAATTTCCCTTGTATCCATTGAATAATAAAAGTTTTGTAAATACATGACATACATAAATTGGTAGAATTTTTTTTTTCGGTTTAATTATATGACACCGGTACTGGCGGAAGGAATTTTCGGGTTTTGGTTGTTTTTGCTTGCCACAGAAGCCTACTTAAAATACTAGTTAGTTTCCACATTCATTTTTTCATACCCAAAAAGAAAAGAAAAAATACAATAAACCCCGTATAAATCTATTCTGTTTTGTTCCAAACCTTGATAACAGAAGAAATATATGAGTTATTTCTTACTAGGTGTACTTAAAGGGATCTTAGAATTTTATATTATCATCTCATTGCTATATATATATATATATATATATATATTTCACAACCCTTCTGGTACTATAGACTAATAGATGAAATTCTGAATCAATATCAAGTATCAATTCCCTCCGCTGGGGAGAGATTAATCTCACAGTTTATTCACAGATAGTAGCGGCCCAATCGACGGGGGCCTATAATGCGGTGACAGTTGCCCCGGGACAGATTTAGAGGTCCTGCGGTGGATGCCCCACAACTGCTAACTCTATTAACCGCCCGACTTTATGGACTTTATGCATCTATAAAGTAGATTTATGGATCTATAAAGTGAATTTATCACAATCCGGTTCTCAGAGGTGGTGCGTTCATGTCCGATTCAAATGAGACACATTTTCCGAGTCTGTCCGATCGGTTATTTTTTTCAGTTTTTTTTTCCTTCTTCCGTTTCGTCTCGTCTCGTTTTTTGTTCGGGTCAGAAAAACAAACCCGTTGACATCCTTCTTCCAGGTGTTTTGAACTTTTTTTTTTCGTTTTTTTGTTTCCCGTGTATTTTGTCCCCTGTCCGTCGTAAGTTTGTGACTATATTATCGTCTACAATGGTCCCTGTTCCTTTAAACTAGACTAACATTTTAAACTTACCTTTCTGAATAATATAAGCCATCATAGAGTGGGTATATTTTACATTTTATTAGGCCACAATGTCGAAAGGAACACAGAATGTTGTGTTCTCGACATAGCGGTTCCAAGACAGGACCTTGTTTCTACCCATCTGAACACTATGGAAATTTGTCCCTGCCTCGAATGGTAATTTGTCAAAATATTATTTCATTGTTATTTATACATATTTATTAGTTACTTTCTAAGATTGATATATTTTACCAAATACAATGTATTTAAATTCATATGTTAATAAGAATTAGGAACATTTTGACCCTATTAATTTACATCCCACAAACAAGTGGTATATATTTGATTTTATACGAATGGCATTATCAAAATACTGACATAAAAATATAAATATAGTATTTCTTAGAAGCAATACTAAAATTTACTGTTTTTATATATCTTCTTTTTCTTTTCAGTAGTTAAATTATTGATAATGATTTTCTATCTAAAGACGATTTATTCACTTTTTGAAAATTATTGTGCACCATTAATTACTGCATTAATTTATATGTAGAAAATATAATTTTTTATATTAATTGTTATCAGTAAGACCTACCTGATAGGGGAAGATTTAAATTGTGAAATAAACTGGATAAGTTTTAGTCGTAGAATTTTAATTTCCTAAAAAAAAAAATTAGTTTTGATAAGTGGACATACTACATTTCCGTCGAAAACTCCTGAAATGTTGAAAGTTAAATTTAGTTTACATAATTTACCAATTCATATATGTGCAAGAAAATAAATTACTTTATTTTATAAACATCTATTCTCTCTTTATGAATTAATTTTCATTTTTGTGAAGCGACAAAACTTTATGGCTTGGTAAAGTATCTCCACCATGGCCATTAATCTTCTCTGATTACAATGCTTTGTGAGGCTGAGGTCAAATAAAAAGAAGAAGTTGAACTTTTAAGTAAAAGTAAAACACGCTACTATACATATAATTTATTTTTTTAATTAAGTAAGCGAAATTTATTACCACAATAAATTAATTTACCTTGTAAATTACTCAAAGATGAGGTTGGAAATTAATAATTATTGTTCAGGGTTTTTTACATTTTTTTTTGTAATGTTTTATTTGCACTTGTAAATGTACTTTACAACCAGCAAATGAGATGTTCTATCTAGGGATAGTATGAATTGGCAAGAGGGAGATTGTACCCAGTGGTGCATCCTCCTGATGGCATGTAAATTATTACACTAGGAGGTCTCGCATCCAAATCCTCTTCAGCCTACGCCGAGTTACGTCAGGAATGTCATGTCTTGCCATTGAATTTATTGAAATGTCCATGTAGCGTGTTGTGCAACTGTTTGTAAGTCATATGAATGTGGTCCGTTACAGTCGGATTTCACATATTTATTTTTTAATTACTTTACGTTGTTGGGCCTCTTCTGCAAGGTCCATGAAAAAACGATCAAGAAAATGTAGAATTCCGCCATACTCATCTATTAATATAACTTTCTTTTATTCATTACTACCATTTTATTGGAATGCATATATCACAACACACATAGATATATTAATGGGAAATTTCGATTGAAAAACATAAGTTTAAACGCATCTTTGAATATGGGATAGTTTAAGCAATTAATAGTATTTTTTGAAGTAGTCTTGTTTTTTAATAAACCTTGGAGGTAATTTCTTATTATTTGTTGATGTGCAAGACTCTTTTATTATTTTCCTTAATTTATCATAATATTATTATAAACTTTAATTAGAGAATGAGAAAAAAAAATATTCACATATTATTATTACATATCCTTTTTAACGAATCCTAACAGTGTTTGTCAATTCCATCGCTTATGTAATAACCAGCTGGTCTAGATGTGAATTATCACTATTGACCGTATCTTCTTGGAGTGACAACCCGAAAGAGACAAGATCAATCCGTAAAGAGGCCATTCTCGACCAAGTTGGCAGGTCTTACCTGCGCAATAAACAGTTTTACGATTCGACGACAGGTTTCGCCATCGTCGTGCGATCGGGATTTTTTCTTTCTATCTTTTTTCATTTTTTATCTTAAACCTTCCGGTCCCTTGACCTAAAACCGCGATGTATAAAGTTTCATGACAGGTAGTAAAGAAAAAATCACAGGAAGAGAAAAAGAAAAGATAAATGGAAACCATGACATCCGGGAGTAAGGTATAGAAAAAAAAACTTCTCCCTCTACAGAAGATGTGCCAATGATATGTTAGGTCTCAGTGGGTCTGTGGAGTCTAGAGGTGTTTTTCACAGCTTGTAGAATCGTAGGTTGTTTCCGTCTACAGAAGCTTAAGTTTTTGAGCGAATTTATTTAATTTTGACATATTTATTGAAATGTTGGGCATTCAATACACGATTATGCAAAAATGTACTAGAATCACCCTATGTTGAGCAATCATTTTATGATCCTAGTGGAAAGCCTTATATTTCATCATTTGTATTATTCACCAACGTATTTATATTTATTTGCAGCTGTATCTACTGTGGTAATACGTAATAATCTGCGAATAATCCCCATATATAGAAAAAAATAAGACATATGTTTTTGCTGTTAAATTTTACGAAACGTTTTTTATCTTCTAATAATAGTAGTAGATAAATCTTAAACGAAGATTTATGAGAATTTCTTTTGATTTTGACCTGCCAAAATTTGTTAAAAATCCTTTTCATTTAACTATCAAATTATTGTGAAATTTTATTAGAGGTCTTGAATGATTTACCAGTATGTTTTTTTACTCATATTTGACGGTCATTTGTAGATTTTTACGTATTTTAATATTTTACGTGAAAATGAAATAAAAATAGGCTTCCCATTATACTTGCTTGTTCCCCCAAGCACTCTCTTATGAATTTTTTATTTTTTTATTTTCGTTGGATCTTAATATTTAAAATTGGTTTTCTCCTCTCCCACATCTTATTACTCTCTCTATAATTTCCATTTGAACGAAGTATTTTTTTCACAAATTTCAATATTACATCAGATTTCGAAACTATTTTTATCTGCTACATCCTGAGGACAGAAATCGCCAAAAACAGAAAACTGATTCTTTTGTTTACTGGTCTTGAGAAAATTAAAAAAACAAAATTATGGAATATAATTTTTTTTTAAGAATCCGTAATCATACTTTGACTGTCGGGGGATACTAAATGAGCAATTATTTTGGGAAATATTTTAATTATGATTACGGATTCTTACGGTAAATTAAATTCTGAAAGGATTTTGTTCTTCAATAACATTTTCCAAGCCGTTTAGCGGGTTTAGACGATTTTGGCCTTCTGGACGCGCCGGATCAAAAAAAAAAACAAAAAAAAAACTCCGATATGAATTATTTTTAAAATCTGATCAACGGTTAGAATCCATGAAAAAAGTACCCGACGCTATTGCAAATTCGAAGTCAGAAGGAGGATAACTTATTTACAAAGCAATAATTCTCATAAAAGAGAGACTACACGCCACATTAAAACTCAGGACAATGTAGTCATAATTTCAAATATGCTAAAGGTTAGGTGAGTGAACCAATTAGTAAACATTATATATTTCATAACTAAAAATATCCACTTACAAATTATTAATAAAAACATATAAAGGTTGGAACATAAAAAGACTTTTAGGTAGTAATTGGAAACCTGCTCGTCATTTTTTTCCCTCTTGTTTACTCCATATTTCAAAGGCTGGATGATATATTTTTCGATAAATATAATTATGTTACTGAAATATATTAAAATCTGACTTCAAAAATCTGAATTGTTCATCAATGATCATGGCAATCGATCATTATCTACACATTCTAACGGATATATTTTCGGAATTTCAATTTCAACACTCATGTGTATTTTTTTCCTTCTATTTTTAAATGGTTTGAATTAGTTTTGGGTATAAATAACAAAATATGTTATTAATACTATGAACGTGTAAGGTGAATTCTATACCTTTTAAATAGTGTTATTACCTCTTATTTTTATTTTTTAATATTTTTCTTAATTGGTACTATTCATATGCAAATTTCAGGTTTATTGTTTAAATAAATATAATATATAAGTCTTATACTGAATTGCGTTGTTCAGTAACCAAATCGAGTATTCCCTTAAAACAAGAAATGAAGTAAATCAGTAAAATATTACATATTCTTTTTTTTTTAAATTCCTTTGTGAATTAAAAATTTGAGATCTGTCACCAGGTGCATTGTTTTTGAATAATTCCATTCCATTTGTGTTTGAAATAAATTATTTAAAAATTTACATTTGAATATAGGACAGATTAGGTTGTGTAATATCACGCCTAATTATCATAGATGACATGCGTTGAGTATCACATGGTTTTGTTAAAATATATCTTTTGTTCAAACTACAGTCATTTTATTTTTCAAAGAAGATTTGTAAGTCACATGGCAATCTATTCTCTAACTGCTTTCTGTAGTTAATCTCAAATGGTATTTATGTTCTTAGGTTGAACGTCAGAAATAATAATGGTTTAACCTCTTAGTATGTTAAGCCCTAACTCAGTTATTTTAGAAAATAATAGAGCTGGACTCGATACAAAACCCTGTGGGACACCGCAGGTCTCTAGAAGTCTGTTCAATGTTATCATTACTTAATTTTCAAACTTTACGATGTCAGCTTTATCACTTCGATGTCAAGATTCAGAATCAATATTTAAAGCATATTAGTTTTAAAACATATAATAATTACGTTCATTGACACTCTTTCTTCGCAGTTTCTCAAGCACTATCTCTGAGTAATCACTATCAATTATCTTATAGGATATTAATTGCCATCACTGAAAGCAGGTTACCAGATCCGGGGAAAGATTTGTGGCTGTGGAAGCCAGCGGTAAATTAATTCCAGGCTAAATAGGGCCACTGGTTTATCTGTAATTTGAGGCGAGATCTCGGCTGGGAGATAAACCGCTTCTTAGCCCGCCAGCCCGGCAGCTCCACTTCTGCCGTTATTGCTTCTGAGCTACAATATTATATTATAGATCAAAAACATTGTGAAGATTAGTTATATTGCCACTAAATTATTACTATATTTAGGTAATAAACTATAATGAAGACATAATTAATATATACATTATTATAATTGACTAAATTGTGCTTATTTATTTATTAGTTATATCATTATTATTATTACCATATTGTTAACAGTCAGCTAAAAAGTAAATTTTTTAATAAAATTGAGTTTTAATTTGCAAGTAAACGAAAAACAAATTATAAGTTCGGTATTATTATTTATTCGGAATAGGACATGCAATGTCATAAAAAGTTAATGAATGTTTAAGTTTTTTTTCCCATCAAAGGATTCAAATTAACCTAGGTACAGTGGATAGTATTTCTCTTCCAATAATAATCCGTTCCGTTAATTTCATTTGCAATCTGGAACTTCGGTTTTGTATTAAATTTATTTTTAAGTCAGATTAATGAAGTTATTTTTAATAGAAAATTATGAAATTTTAATCGTCCAAAAGCAAATAAGCTCTAAGCAACATCGAAGATAATTGGTTTCATCTTAGAAAATATTTTAGAAATAATTGTTTAAGCTTATAAAATGTTTTCCCGTTTTCAACTATGGATCAGATAAGAAAAAAGATTCTCTTATAAATATAAATAAATTTTAATGCAAAATTTTAATAGCTGCAAAATCACATTATAATATATGATGTAGAAATATAAAATTGATTTTTTTTTTTTAAGTGCATAGTGATTTACTTAAATTTTAAAGTAAACTTTCTTCGAAACCAATTTCTTAATTCATTTGAATAAAGAAAAGTTTATTTAAATAAAAAAAAGTGTTTATACTATATATGTATTGAAGATTTTATTTTTTGGGTTTATTTTCTTGGCATAGGCCATTAGCCATCAGCAATACCTTTTTTTCCATTATCAGCGATTCTTTAAAATGGACATACCTACTATAATATTGATTAAAGTATTTTTTTTTTTTACATGAAAATAACAACATACATCTATTCCTTACTATAAATATTAAAATAGTTCTGTATAATTACTTAGATATTACAAATTAATTTATAAAAAAAGAAAGAAAGTTAAAAAAAAAATTAAATTACTAAATTTTCAATTGACTTAGAAAAAGGTTCCAAATAATCGCTCATTAGTTTATTAATTGTGTATTGATTGAAGATTAGTACACAATTTATCGGCATGTGACAGTTTTAACTATGAAAACAAAACAGATTTTGATTGTATAGATATATTGTATTTTAGTACGTACATATTTATGAGGTTTTTTTTTTTTTATTTTTTTTATTTTTAATAACCTATATTTGTTACTAAAGAAAATAAAAATAACATTTACAGTCGATGCACTATTAGGTGACTGGGTCACAAATTCGAATGATAAGCATCTAAAAACAAGCTTTTTCATTATTTTTATCAACATGAAGATATTATGTAATTAAGATTTAATTAATGTATTTTAAATTAGAAAATATACCTTTCTACTAATTACTTTAGAAGGGGAAAACGAGAAATAATATGATTGCCTATTGAATGCTAGAACGCTTAGGAAACCTAAATAAAAGAGCTCGTTGGCGAGCACTCAAGACTGTCGGAGCCGATGCAACTGGTGTTAGGCTATTGGAGCACTTAGCCAACAGCCCGGGGAATATAAGCTGTCTCTTTCACAATGTGTCTCTTTTCACCGTTTCCCTACACATACATCCATTCTAAAGAGGAAAGGATGTCTTCGTTTTTCTGTAAGTTTAGAAAGTTCCATATTAGAAAAACAGCAATTGTGTGCATTTAAACAGCTTTGTCACAGGCAACAATTATGAATATATCCGAACGATTCCTCATTATGATAAATCCTGTCAGTTATATTTTTGTTTAAATTATCTTTATCCACATAGGTAGTTTAAATATTTTTAGTTGATAAAATTTAGACTGTTGATTATAACTGATTCATGATATTAATATATTTATTTTTATATTGTGAGTTGGTTTCATTTAAGTTGATTTCAGTAACAACCTTTGATACCAGTTTGTCAATTTATTAAATTACTAAAATATCGGCCAACTCTTTGAATTTTTTATTAAGTATCCTTATAAACTCTTGTAAGCTAGAACGATATTTTTAAATACCATGCTTAAACTATTTGATTTTGTGTTTTTAGTTTAGTATTGTATTATTTTGTGATCTGAGGAACTTAAAAATACACAAATATTAAAGGAAAAAAATATACGATTCAATTTTTTTCAGTAACTGTAAGTTGTAAATGACAATTCTGTAACACAGTATTGTATAATAAATAATGCACAAACAATTAGAACAATAGTTTTTAAATATATTATTTCGAATATAGAAGCTTTGTAATCGACCTAGAAAAAAAATTAACTTCCCTCTACATTTGAGATTTTATATTTCAAGGGAACGTGAACCCCTTCACTTCGGCCATTGAAAAACCAAAAAATATTTTTGCCACCCTGTAGCTATCTTAAAATAGAAACTACTTTAGAACATTGGTTGCTAGACTGTATCATTTGTGACTTATTGCACTGAAAGGGGTCTTAATAAAGAAGTGACTAGAAGCAGTTGGGTCCTAGTGATGAGTTGGGCGGTACCTTTGATGCTGGTACCTGGACCGAGGTACCAAGTACCCCTGAACCGTGAGAAAGGTTCGAGGTGGCAAATACCCTCTCAGCTCCAGTGCCCTCCGAGCTCGTGCTGTCATAGCTCTTGTGGAGTACGTCTTGTATTGTCCCCTGGCTTTGGAAACACCTGCGTCGTTCCTGGTCGTTGAATAGGTAGGTAGATAAAGTTTGTTTGCGGTAAGGACATAATGTAAGAATACGCCATAATCCCTTTATTTGTTATTTTGTAAATGATCGGAAAGAGTAAACACAAGTATATTACTTCGTTGGATGGTTAGGATTATCTGCTATTCAAAAGGGATGAATAGGTATTACGATGCTACAAGTGGATTTGAATGTTGTTGAATAGACGTTGAAGGGTTTTTATACATCTAAGGATATGAAGAGTTTTCTATGTTGACTAATGCAATATATATTACTTACATGCTTATCTATCGCTATATATTATAAATCAAAATAATTTTTTTTGGAAAAAATATAATTATATTTAATTAGACAGATATGCGTCTTTTAATTCCAAACTCCTTATCCATCCTAACCCATTAGATCTAAATCTCTCATCCTTAACAATCCCTGATAATCCTCCGAGGCGTCTGAAAAGAAGATGGCTACGGGACCTTCTAATTTAAATTAATGCTTGAAGAACCACCAACGGGTGGTTCCTTCCCAAGATTTTAAAGTGTAATTGAAATAGTCCGCAGATTTACTTATTGTATTTATTATTTATACAGTTGTAAATTACATTAAATAAATAAATAAGTAAATTTAATTTAATTTATAATAATAATAACAATGTGAACCGCTACAATGAATGGTCAGGAGATCATAAGAAAATAGTGTTTTTAGACCAACGGTTATACAAGATGATTTTCCCAAGTTCAACCGCTAGATTTTTCCCCAAATAAGGGTACCTACGTTATGAGGCTGGGTGGAACCTAGGAGGGCTCTTGAACTCACAGGGTTGACCTCAGCTGCAATTACAGCATAAATAATTATCTGCCACAGCAGGATTCGAAACTGAGTCCTTGGAGTTTGTAGCCCAGCAGCTTATCTCTGTACCACCTCGCGCCCGTTTATTATTATTACTATTATTAAAATAAAATGTATTTAAATTCAGAAATTTTTTTTTCATTTTTGATTTTTGTTTATCATCAGGAATGCCTTAATGTTCACTTGGTATACCTTAATTACATATAAATAAATATTTTAAATTTGTCAAAGGTCCTAGGCATGGCTAAATATTGACAAACAATTTATTAAATTTAAATATGTTCCCAGTAGCGCTTATAATTAATTATTTTGTTACGATTCCGAATTTCTCATTTACTTTAAATAATGAATAATTAATTTTTTATTGTTTATGTTCGGTTTTCTCTCTTGCAGAACATATACTGCCCCAAGATAATACTTGAAAGACACTCCCACGGGCTATGTTGAAGATAAATTGCCTCAGCCTAAAATTAGTGAGCTGTCGTATGACGTATAATTAATTATTGTCGATATTAATTAGTTGACATTGTGTAGTCGAGATCATTTGAATATTGTAAGTGTTTTTAGGAACATTAGGTGTACGCAATATCGAAACATGATTAATGCACCTGTGCAGTAAGTGATAGTGCGCACATGCTCAATAAATTTACATATGTATTCATCTAAAAATAATATTGTATTTGTTCATATTACAAATTAAATGAAAAAGCAATATAATCGTTTCCTACTAAATCCGTCAAGATTTCTATATTTTGTAATATATTTTTTTCATATGGATTTTTAGTTTATTTCACTCAATTTATTTATATTTTAATGTTGAACAGTAAGGAGTTTTAGTAAATATCACTTGTTCGTCCGAGATAGGTAATAGTTATTTTCAATTAACCTTTAGTAATTTTAAACAGGAGTTAAATTGACAGTTACTGTTGTTTACTAAGTATTATTAACGGGTTCATCTATTATAAATAACATGGAAAAGAATGTTTTATTGATTTCTATATAGTTTTATATACTTCGTTTCATAGACTATTGCTGAAATGGTACTTAATGTTTTTAGTACTTCACATGTTTTATTAAGAACACCGTTTAACCATTCTTTCTTCCTCAAAAATACTGACCTCAACTGCACAAGATGAGTCCTTCTTCTCCAGCTACAATGACACATGACGGCTTAACACTTGAAAAAATTGAATTCGATTTATTTAAATCTGCAGCAAGTCATCATGACTAATAATTTCAATAGGTACGAAAACAGATTTTCAAAACTATATAGTAATACTTTTTGTTCAATGGAATGTAATTAAAATATTAATGATAAATAAAATAAATAAAAATAAAGAGTTATTATCACCCTCAAATTTTTATAATATTTTAAACTTCAGTTTCGCTCTCGAGTTAAAAATAACCTGTGGGCAGAACTAACACCATCTCTAACTAACAGAGATCGCAACTCATGGTGCTCTAAAATACAGTATTATATTAATTTGTTAATTGTAAATATGTTTATGTTCTGGTTTTATAAACCATGTGAAATATTATTATAATTATAAATATTTTATGAAAATAAATAAAAAACAAACAAAATAATATATTAATACAGAGTAAAGTAATTTCTTACAGGTTGCGCCTAACCTCTTTGGTACCTCGGTGAAAATAGCTAATAGCCACATTGAATCAGTATATTATTTCACTATTTTTTAAAATATTATTTGAAGCGTTCTTATTTCATGCAACTCCTTTATCCTATACTTTTTCTTCTTTTCGTAAGGACGTACAGATAGTTTCTGTAGGATTTGCTATCCCCTTCACGACCGTAAGGTGGTTCCTTATGGAGTGGAGTTTCCTTCCTACAAGGACCCACAGCTTGTTTCTGTAGGACTTGCCATTCCTTCACTACCGTGAGCTGGTACCGTACGGAGTGAAGTTTGCATCCTGCGAGGATGTCTGCAAGTTCTTGTAAAACTTATCCTGTTCAACTCCTAACGAACTACCTAACCTATGAAAACATAGTAATGAGGCCTTCTGGTATAGAATATCTCACATATTCAATTGAAGTCAGAACTTAATAATTATAAGCAACCACTTCGATAAACCTAACATAAAAATTGTCCTAACGTCTTCCTCTTTTCCCCCTTCCCCATCACAGAAAATAATAATAAAATGATTGGAAAACATACTATTCATAGAATGAAGAATAATTTGCAAACAACCCTATCATAAATAATTTATTTTAAATTTAAATTTATATATGATTAAAATTGTTTTTCATTTTAATTGGTGATTTTTTTTTAATTCCTGAGAATCTAGTTCAGAACTTGTCGCGCCATTCGATTCCCTTCGTAAACAATTATATAAAATTGTATGATCATAAATCATTGATTTGGAAACTAGGTTTGTAAATAAAGTGGCCATGTCAAAAATGAGATAATATGAAAATTAGATCGGGAACATGCTAATGCAGGGACTACTATGATGGATGGCTGGAACATTATCGGGGCCTATGTCCCACATCGGATTACAGCTTGGAATTCACTCTAGTCTCTATCATTTTTCATGTTGTGCCTTGTTGAGATTATGTAACCGGTTAAAAATGTAATCTTTTGTATTTTATAATTTCTTTTTTTATGTTAGTTACCGTCTAACCCTGAGCTGGATAACGAGCAAGTATATATATATATATACTTTTCTTCTTGATTTTTTAATATTTATTTTCGAGGTTCTTCAGGATCAGTCAATAATGATTATGATTATGATCTTGTACTATTTAATGTTTCGGACATTATCACATAAATTATTTTTAATTTTTAGGTGATAGCATTAAAAGATGTTCTATTAGTGATTCGTAATTAACATAAAGAAAGAAATGATAATTCAACATAATTTCAAGCTAAATTCATAAATGCCATCATTAGCCTCTATCAATCTTTCTCAAATAACGTTGAATTTTTAAACTGCTTAGCTCTAATTACGTCACTTTTAATTTTCCTCTTGACTCGTTAATTTAGGCAGCATTCCAGCCTCTCTTATTTCCATTAATGAATGAACCGTGATCTTAGTTAAATCGGATTTCTAAGTGTTATAAGAAATTCATTCAGTAATGTTGGTATTTGTTTTAGTATGGTATTTTCGTTAATTAAAAATACTGAGTTACATATATTTTGAAATAGTACCAAATATGCATGAGAGTGAAGCAGTTGATTGAATAAGTTCTACCTAGGATAAGAATTCTTATCTGGAGCTATGTTATATGTCTGTACATCAGAAAACATATTTTGATTTATTTCAGTCATCGTTTTAATCAGTTGTTCGACGTTAATCATTTATAGGAGGATGAGAAGGAGACATATGATAGAATATTAAATCTCTTTTAAAATCCAGAAAAGATGGCCAGGTAAATGATAAGATGGTTTCGACAGCAAGTGCTGAGTGGGACGTTAGCTGTGTGTGGCTGGGTAATTATTTAATTAGTGATATAGCGAACAATGGACCACCCAGTATTCAGATTATCTCGTCATTCCAAGTATCCGTTTCTTCCTTTGCATAATTATCACGGATTCCTATTGTTTCTTTTAGTTTGATATGAAACGATAGCTTGTTTTACATCACCATTCATTAATTACAGAATTTAGCGTTTTAACGACTTTATTAAATCTAAGTCATTATTAAATGTGTATAGAATAATTCATAAAATAAAAAACCTGCATTGGGATTAGTACTGGTAATTTTTTGGATTTGGTTATTTGGTCAAAATTACTAATGAAAATGCTTTTTTTTTTTTTATTTCAGGTGAGACCTAGAGTTACTTTTGACCCTGAAGGTGTTGGTATGTTATTTTATGCAACTTATTTATCTATATTTTTTTTCAAATAAGTTGAATTCTATACTTAATTTTATAAAAATTCAGTGCTGTGTTTACTGCCCGACGTAAATACTGAATAATTTTACATAATATTGTCATTTTCATTCCATTGAAATGATAACAACTCTCTTGATTTGCCCCAGTTGTCAATTGAAATACTATTTGGACTCGATTGGATTCTTTGTTATTTGGTAGATGTTTTATTCATCTCAGCATTAATCTAAACTACGAATATACAAGCTATAAAACTCGAAGGACTAGGGACAAAAACATTTAATAATAGATTGTTTAATTTTGCATCATTTAAAAAATAGCCCTTTAATTTCCTTTAAATAAAAAAATAATAATTTTCCTGTGATATTAATTTTTTCACACCATTACGAAAATATTGTATGGTCTTAATATTTTTTTTTATTTCATTACTTGTATAGCATAGTATAAAATGAGTGGGAGTGAGCTTTCTAAGAAATGATTTTTTTCCTGTTCATTTTAAAGTAATCAATTGGAGTTCTACCAAGAGGAAGGTTCTCTACAATACTCTTTGCCATTGTTATAAAATTAACATTTACTTGTGGTATATTCATTTAATACAGTAACAATAATAACATAAATTTCTATAAATAATTTAAAAAAATATTATTTATTCAGAAGTTAAAATGGTGTAATATTTTGTAAGTTTGATACATATAGAGGAAGTATACGTGTTTTTATAAGCACTTACTTAATATAAACTTAACAGTAAAGATGATATATAATAAATTTTATGTTCATCATAATTAAGTATTTTAAAATTTCATTACCAACTTTTGTAGTCTTTCCGCTGAGACACGATCCGCATGGGATTACGAAGGTTCAAGAGATCCAACTCATTCTTGTTACTCACAGAAAGGACTTACGTACTGGTACTGCCTGTCCACCATTGTTGCACTTTGGAAGCCTAAATGTTTTTAAAATGCTTTTAATTATACTTTAAATTCCAACACAAATGTGTCCTACCCAAAATAACTAGAATGTCTTATTCAATTTCTAATCTTAAACTGGAGATATAAATACTCATTTGTTGTTATCTGTCATGTTTTATGAATTATACCTCTAAAATAAAAATAAAAGCGGAAATAAATTGTTTCATAAAACTGAATCCATTCCAACCCAAATCGTTTCTTCTGTCCTAGTGCACCATTTGCTATGAAATGTCCGATTGAAAAGAGCCACTATGCATTTAAATTTTCATTACGTACCTTACATGTTGATCGTGAGTGACGAAATTCTCTAAACAGCATCAGTTGCGCCTACATATCACGAGAACTCACCTCTTGCCGTGGATTTATTGCATAGATCGGTGGCCCCTGATATATCCCGCTATAGGCGACTTACATCTCCGGCAATCATTAAGTCGCATGTCGCGCCAGAGAAAGCACGAATGAGACGAAAAAAAGTATTCTGTTCCGCTCTACCAGATCTCGCTAACGTTAGACAAGAGAGTGGATGCAATCCCTCTGCGTATCGCAAAACTGCATGTAGCTCCGAGTCGAAGGCCTTGTTAGAGTCTGTAAGAAAAGTCGGATCGTGGGAAGTGAAATCGGATAGTTAGCTTTGGGTCTGGTTCATTATCCTATTGAGCTTTGTTAACCTATTGCGCAGGCAACCTGGATACATGAAAAACGTTTAATTAGTTCATGGAATAATTGAAAGAGAGCGCGTTATCGGATCTTTGTAATTGCGCCATTACTTAGCCGGCCATGATGTATTGAGGTATTTTGCCGCAGGATCGTTAATTGTTTTCATATCATGGGGGAATGTTCTAGCTGATTTACAGTAATTTATTGTCTTTATGTATTAACAAGATTAATGGATTTTGTTTCTCTTTTGTTTTTAAAGTATGTATAAACAAACATTGCAAAAAAAAAAAACCAACGACGAAGTTGTATGAAATCTTTGATGAACTAATGTTTATTTTAATCTCTTAACTTTAATATTAAAAACTTTTTTTTTTTTTTATTATTTATTTATTGTAATTTACAACTGTACAAAATAATACAACAGGTAAATATGTAGTATGGTTCATATACACTTGAAAATCTTGGGAAGGAACCACCCATTGGTGGTACTTCAAACATTAATTTAAACTAGAAGGTCCCGTGGCCATCTTCTTTTCAGACGCCTCGGAGGATTATCAGGGATTGTTAAGGATGAAAGATTAAGAATTAATGGGTTAGGATGGTTAAGGAGTTTGGAATAAAAAGACGCATATCTGTTTTGGGTCAAATCTGCAACGAATGGGATGTTAAGGTCTTTATGAATGAGTTTATTTGTGACGTAATAAGGAGCATCAACGATTTTACGTAGGATTTTGGATTGTAACGATTAGATGCGGGAAGAATTTGATGGTTTGGTGGAGTCCCAGAACTCAATTCCATATGTCCAAATTGGTCTGATTATTGAAGTGTATACTAATATTTTGTAGTGAATGGGAAGTTTAGAGCGTTTGTCAAGTAAGTGTTGTAGCAATCGGAATCTACGAGCAGTTTCTTGTCGTTTTAGTCTTGTGTGTGGATTCCAAGTAAGTCTCTTGTCAAGATGGAGTCCTAAGTATCGAATCTGCTCAACAGGTAATATTAAAAACTTAAATTTTATTTTTACAACCTATGTAAATATACTACAATTGGAAGTTACCTGGTTCATTTATTTTTTATGTTGCATTTCTTAACTTTTCATTTTAAACAATAAAGTTATTTTAACTGATCAGTCAGTTCCATGAGACGAGAAAAATCGTGTTAACAAGAAAATTACTTTATGCTGAAAGCACTGTAGCCCCTTCCGTAAGAGAATGTCACATAACCTGCAGTTTACGTTCTTTGTTTATTCGATTTCTTTCTCTCTTGTGGAACAGATTATAAAATGGTGTGACCTAAATACTTTATAAGAACCTATTCATATTATAAACAGTTGAAAATTGTCACAAAATATTTGGTTTTTTTAGAGGACGTTAAAAAAATCAAGATAAAAGAATTTAATATTTTTTTAAAATTTAAGTAGTGTTTAAAAACATTATAGCTGCAATAGATGTAACAATAGTAAAATATTATACTTTATTTATTTATTTTTTACAAATTACATAAGAGTAATTCTATCCATTAACATCCATTGTTTAATAGAATATGTCTCATAGCATCACCTCAATATTTCATGTGTTTCCAACCTCCATTAAAATTTTCCAATTTTCATCAAAGCCTTATTCATAAAATATACCCCTATCTAGCTCCTGATACCCTTATAATCCTCCAAGGTTGAAACGGCCGTATGTGATTGGAGCACTACTGGTCGAAGTCCTTCGCGTTCGCGATTTCAGTGCCCTTTCTTTATCACCAGAAAAGTGCTAAGATTCTCTCTAGTCCTACTTTTTCACAATATGCGTGGGTTAAGAGAGGGGGAGTGAGTAAGAAAGCTTGGTTCGGAGCTTACTAGGTAAAGTGTAAATATTTTACATAAACATTAATATGTTTAACTCAACTTTATCTTAATAAATAGATTAGTTTGCCTTTATTTAATTTACGTATTTAAGGAAATATAGTGTGAATGGTAACACTTGTATCTGAAAAGAAATTAACGTTATAGGTTTGTTCCGTAGGTGAATAAATAAATATTTCTATTAACTTTTAAAATTTTAATTCTATTTTTTTAAAAATAATTTAAGCATGTGCTATTGACATTTTTGCCCTATAATTTTTAATAATTTTTTTTTGTTTTTGCATTATTTTACCAATAAAGCGTTCTCTTGATCCAAACCTGCTTTTCTTCAACAAATATAGCACTCAGAAGAGATCCTCCAAAACAAGACTAAGACTAAGAAGTTATCTTGCAAAATTAGGGGCTGCGATAAGGGCAGTTAGCGAACCCGTATTTAGCAACTTGTAACTGTGTTTGAGCGTTCCGCCATTCCGGCAACTTAAGAATCGCTCTTAAAGTTAAATTAGCCCCGTGACTACCAAACGGCAAAGCGTTACAACTGCATTTCTTTGTTTCAAATGCATTGGACAAAACGATATTGATATTGCAGTAGGCTTAAATATTCGACTCAAAGTAAAGTGTGGTCTGTCGTTTTGAATTCTTGGGCTTATTGCTTTAGGTTCTTTTACTCGTTTTGAATCCTTGTCTGTTTATTCTGATAGCTACTTGAAAACTCGTTACAAATATTAAATTTTAGTGGTCAGAATTAGGATCCCTTAACCTTTTGATTTAAAAGCCAAATAGAAGGTAGAATATTAATTTACTTTGTATTTGAGGAAAAAAAATGTATTTAATTTTTTGATACTATATCAGAAAAAGATATATATCTACTCACTAAAATTAAATACATTATGTATATTTCATATACATAATGTATTTAATTTTTTGATAGACATAGTAAAATATAATTATTTGGTGAAATGGACTTGAAGATGAGTGAAAATTTGTGAAGAAAAAAAAGGAGAAAGATGAAATTGTTTTTATGGACATTTAAAACTAATGAAACCTAAAATACCTAGATGATTGTGAAATTAGAAGTATAATGAAGCGGAAAATTGGAATAAAATAATAAAATGAGTTGAAAAAAAAATGTCGATTCGGCATCAGGAACAATAAGTAATAAGAGGAATGAAATCAGGAAAAAATTTGAGGTAAAGCAAAACCGAAAAAAAATCCGATTTTTTTTTTTAAAACTAATTATCAGTTTTACATAAATATAATAATATTTATAAAATCTCATTTATTTGATTCAGTTATGGCATGTATTCTTTTGCGTTTAATGTTTTCCTTTCAATAATTGTGATAATACTAGATGGGAGTCCTGTCCTAAGGATATTTTTCATTTCCCCCAGCCCTTACCCCCTCTCTCTCTTTCTCTTCCTCTCAACATAATATTTATCTATTTAACCTTTCTTTTATTATTTATTTATGTCACCCAACAATTCCTTATTAATGTCAAAATTATTAAAAGTTTAATTTTGTGCTAATGGACTTCTGCGAATTTTGTAACGTTGAAATGTACAAGGACAGGGACTATATGATACCTATAGTACTTTTTTATTGTTATAAATATAATTTCAAATTTTACAAATTTGTTGTGACCATACAGTGCCAGTAATATAGCTTGTATGACCTTACAGTATAATAATATAGACTGGTTTCATCATACAAGTTATGCCATTGACCATAGTACTTGGCATACTTAAATTACAATATCTTCACTAATATTTTTTTTTCTGTAAGTCCAATATTCTGATAGACTATCATTATCTATGATAATTTCGCAATTAGTATATACATATTTTTATATAATAAAGACTTAATGAATCTTGAGTAAATTTTAGAATACTGATATTCTGAGATAATATTCTATAATGGAACGTTACCATAATAAAAGAATAGATCAAGATGTATCGATGTATGTTTTCATTTTAATGTTGTATCGGAAAGAAAAGAAAGTAATGGATAATGGAAAGAAATGGATATCTAAAAAATGAAATAGGACCAGTCTTATTAAGAGATAAAACTCATTCTACTTATTCAAAATATATATATTTTTTATTGCATAACCAGTACTGTATAATAGAACAATGTTATTATTTCATTGCACTTGAGTTGACCCAAACAGTAGAGTTGTTCTATCATGAGAATGGTTTGTGATACATTTAATTATAATATAAAGTCAATGGACAAACAATCTACAAACAGTCAATGGACTAAAAACGGGAGATGCGTTGTCCTCCCTTCTATTTAACATAGCACTATAGAAGGTGACCAGAGACTCATTTACAAACAGATGGACACATCTTTAGTAAAGGAGTGCAGTTCCTGGCGTATCCGGGGGATATAGACATCATCAGTAGAACGGAAGCCGACCTCATAAGCGCTTTTATGGCGATTGAGTCATCTGTGGTAAAGATGGAACTAAAAATAAATGAAAATAAAACAAAATTTATAGTAGTAGGTAGTAGATATCCTGACTCCCACCTCCAGATTAATAACTATAATTTGAGAGAGTACAAGGTTTTTTTTACCTGGATAGACACAGAAAATAGCTCTTCGAAGGAAATAGAAAAGAGAAAAGCAGCATCAAATAGAAGCTATCATGGTGTCACAAAGCACTTCAGGTCCAGGCTTATCTCTCGAAATACCAAGGCCATTCTATACAAGACTCTTATAAGGCCGATAGTAACATATGGGTCAGAATGTTGAATTCTCAACAAAAGAAATGTAACCAAACAAGAAATATTTGAGGGAAACATTCTGAGGCGTATTTTAAGAGAATAGTGTCTGGAGGAAAAGACGTAATAAAGAGCTATACGAATTATATAATGATGTTTCCATCGGTCGAATCATCAACATAAATAGACTCAGGTTGGCATGACATGTCGTTCATCCATTCAAACGTCAAAGATTTCTGAAGATAGTCATGAGATATGAAATGATAGGCAAAAGAAAAATTGGGCGATCGAAGGCTTGATGGCAAGACGAGGTTGACAAGATTGCATTGGAATGAGCGCCGGGTTGGTGGCATAAGGCGCAGGACTGGAACGAGTGGAAGAAATCTCTTGAGGAGGCCAAGGGCCGACCCGGGCTGTAGCGCCGAGGAAATAAATAAATAATATAGTTAAACAAATGTTAAAAATGGGGTCTCCTAGGAGAAATTACAGAGTTTGTTGATAGTCGTAAAAAAATTAAGTGCATCCAGGTACAAACCTTAAATTACTACTAAGTTTTTAAAATCCCTTCAAATTTATTTAATTCTCTATAAACATAAAAAGTAATGTTTCCTTTAGCTACCTCTTCATCCAACAACTAAAATTATAGAAATAAACTCAAATGAAGACGTCTAGTCCATTCCCCTTTGACAGGCTGACTGATGCTTCCAAGCGAGCCAGTTCACAGAACAAACAAGACTCCGCTGAACATTCCTCATACTCGGTTCGGACAAATGACGTCCAATCTTTTTCCCCAAGGCCGCCCCTCCTGGGCAGATAGTCTCACCTGCTTCCCGTCCTAGAGGAGTTCGTGGCCGCTATAAATCTCAACGCCGAGGAAACCAAATGTCATCCCATTCGTAGCCGTTTCGGCGCTAACTTTCTCCCGCCTCGGTCGGCAGTATTTATCGCTCTGCGGATATTTTTTAATGTTTCGAAAGAACCTCTTATCCAGTTCATTACCTAACTAGCTGGCGAATTAATGGCATCTGTATATTAGGACCGTCCTGTGATATTTACCCAGTAATGGGCCTAGTTTCAGGAAATCTATCTTCGTACACCACTTCGCCTTGAAAGTCTCCGATGTTATATTTCAAGACTGAATCAGGTTAAAAAAGATAGTATTCCTTGTGCTACAAACATTTAGAGTATTACGAAAAGAATTTACTCTCACGGTTCGGATTATAAATTATAAAGCACCTGTCAGTATAGTTGTTGACGCCAACATTATTTATAGATAATTATATGTTTGATTTATTTTATATGCCACCACCTATAAGCACCGGTCCTATCACGTTTGCTGTTTTTTTATCTACCCATAGTGATCAATTTTTTCGACAATGAATTCTGAAATGTCGTTGTTATCTGGCTTATCCAAAGTTTAAGTTATCATACATGGGGATAGAAGCCAAGAGCTACTTGTAAAAGTTTTGCGAAAAGACCTTCTTACTGTTAACATACACCTGAACTAAATTTGCGTTTCAATATTTACAGAATTATAAAATAATTATTAATTACCTAATATTTATTAATAATTTCAAAATTGTATGAGTACTGAAGCGTGAATTGGTTTTAGGAGCAGGCAGATAGCAAGACACCTATCATTCTCAAATTGCCACTTACATCCCTTGGGTTTTCATTATACATTTTGTTAACTAACCCATAATAATATTTGAACCGGCATCGGTTGGGAGAACTTGTCGGGTAAGTTGACATTACTGGCTTTGAGATTAGCGCATATTCATAACTAGAGTAGAAGTGTCACAATAACAATTGCCATAGTTCAAAACCACACGACTTGTTATCACTATCTATTTTTTAATTAGATTTATTAGAGTAATTTAATGGAAGATATTAATTCTTTCAGTTATTTAAAATTATTTCTAAACGCCTAATCGTTTCTAGCACCTAAGCTGTTACAAATAATGGTTGCCTATTTTGAGAATGTTGTTTTCAGAGTATCAACAAACATTAACCCCCGAAACGGTTTTTAAATTATCGCAGCTCGGAATTCAGGCAAATTTATCGTTGTTTAAGTGAGCGGATAATGACAGTTATAAGACAGAAAACCACAGCCATCAAAGCCGCGTCTCGATTTCTAAGCCCGATCTGCGAAGGCTAAACCCACAACGTCCATTTCCCTAATGAACATTTATTTATTTCCTTTTTTAACATTTCCTCTTTTTATCTCTGCCCTGAGATTTAGACGAAACCTGTAATCTGTGCTCTCTGTTTTTGGGTACTGAAACCCCTTCTCATCCTGACTAATTCCACTCTCTCAAATTATACCAGGGTTCGTGGATGTCTCTTTAAGTATACCCTTCCGACGACTTACCGTCCGACCCAAATTATAATCCGTGTCTGTGAGGGCGGGTCGACTTCGGACTGCGATGCAGCTCGACGTGGGCTATCCGGAAAGGATATCGGAAGAGAGAAAGAGAGAAGTAAGAACCGAAATAAAAAAAGTAGAAACAGTAATTCGATATTTATAAATAAAAATATAAATTGATATAACAAAAACTGATTAAATAATAACAAAGTAGTTAAAATACAAGATAAAGAAAATTAAATTTAAGTATAAATGAAATTAATAGATCTGATACATATTTGCACTTATAAATTAACCATTTTAAACTTTTGACTTATCTTTGTCAACATGCACCTCTAGTTTAAGATTTAATTTAAGATGTAAAACTTGATTTATTTTTTAAAATATCACTGCACTATAGCTCACTTTTTCGGCATTCAGGGTCGATGTATTTTGACGAATGAGGTATAAAATGAAAGTTAATTTCATGGAGAATTAACGAATCTCAATTCCGATTTTTAAATTCTTACTGGAACTTTAATATTCATTTATTCAACTTTATTTATCAAAAAAAGTGAGATATTTCAGAACGAGACCATCCAAACTGGGTTTTATAGATTTCGCCATAGACATAAATAATCTAGTAGTAGGTAACCACGTCCTTGAGTCCCGTATTTAAAACCCAAAAATGAACCATTTTTGAGATAGTGTGCGAATTAGGTACGAGTCCCATCCAAAGGTAACATCGCCATGGATGCCATGGGATACTTATGCGACAATTGAGCGAACCTCTCAGCCGATGTTTATTTTCGATAGTTCAAATTATTCAATTAAATAGTGTGAAGGTTTTGAAATAAGTTAGATTGTATGATTCTCTAAAAAGAAAATCGTAGTCCGTCTCAAACCCATGTTCTCATGTATGGCCTAGCTATGAGGTCTCATCGGGTATAGTTGAGGGTTAGTATTTGCTTACAGATAGCTGAATCTTAATTGTAAAATTGAAGTGATATTTTCCTATGGGGTAACGTAATTACTTATAATATAACCTATTATATAAAGTTAATCATTATAAAGTATACTTTACTTGTTGTTTATACGAGTCAATATGATATATCTTATATTTGGAATGAATTAATTATATGTCCTTTATTTTTGACATCATACATCATTATATTGCTAGAAAGGAAATGCTACTTTAGTGAAATATATCAAAGAAATGTAACAGTGATTGAATGCAACAAACACCTAAATGAAGTATAGAAATAATAAAAGTTTTTCATATTTTTGCTAGTTATAAAAGTATCTTCAGGCGAAAGACTTGGGGTTGGGGTAGACCTATGCTAAACGAATCCGTTTCTTTACTTCGCCTGGCACACAATATTTCTTCTTGAAATAAGGACTGTGTGTTTTGTGAGAGTGGGAGCAATGTTTTGACGGTTTCTTGGTAAATTCACTCAGTGAAGGAGCATCTGAAGGCAGTCAGTGGATAAATTAGATATTGACCCAACTACCTCCTAGATGTCCTACGAGGTTAAAACTCATGCACCTCTACTAATAACTCCGCCACCTTAGTACTTTTTTCATTGGCTTTCGGTTGTCTTATATATTATTTAAGTTATAAAATTATTTTAAAACAACGAATAAGAGAGATCAGTTACGAAATAATATTAAATTAAAGAAAAATTTTTTTAAATAGTCTTAATTAAAATATAAAAACAATAGGTAAAAGAGATAGAAAATAACTTCAGTTGTATACATTCATTCCTGATTACCTACTTAAACAGTAATAAAATAACCAATAAGCTCGAAGTAGTTTGTTACCTCCTAAATTGGAAATATCTGGATCGTGTCTGAACAGGCAATAAATCAGCCGGACCATTTCCAAATGATCCTCTTAAGCGTATTACTGTTCTGAGTGGACCTACGACAAGAACCAGATGCCGAAACAATAACCGAAATGTCGTAACCGAGCCATACCATCTGGTATGCAGTCCCCTCTCCAGTTACCATAGTTCTACAGTGGTACCTCGTCGATTCTGGAGCACGTATTGTCGTATTACCTATAGGTGTACTATAGTATGTAGTTACGCGCGTGTGGTGCTACTATATTTAGTTCCATTTATGAGCGAGAGATTTTTTGTTGGTCTGTGGCTGCTCAACATCTGTCGGTGGAGTTGGTGTCCTAGGTTTGGAAGAGTATCGGGGTTTTTCTAAGCTCGTCTTATATACAACATATGCTCTCTTGTAAACAGAGGCACATGCTTAGGGTGCTGTAGCTTTTTTATAACGAATTATTTTTGTGGTTAGGCTACTTCCTAGTCATTTTATTATATTAACACATGGTCTCATCAAAGAACTCATGTTTTTTCTCTTATGTATACTTTTTTTCTGTATAAACAATTTTAGCCTTCTTTTTTTTCACCTTTGTATATGTGTTAGAATCTCAATTTCAATTTTTTACAAAAAAACAAATTGCCTGTATTTATAAAATTGAGAATAGTATTTTAAGCATTATTATCCTACATTCCGATGCCAACACCTGGATGGCTTTCTACTTCCAGTCTTTCAAACTTATCTTCATCCTTGATCTCCTTACTGTACGTTCCTTATTCATTCATTTAATACTAGATACCAACTAAACGATTTATTATATACTCCTTTATAATACTGATTTCTTCAGAAAATCTTTTGTCATACATGTAACCTCCTTTTGGAATTCTCTCCCCATCTCTACTCGCCAATCTTCATCCGGCCTTGTTTGAAAAACGCTTATTTTTTCACCTCCACCAAGTCAAACCATCCATATAAACAGTATCTGTAGTTACGACATCAATTACTGCGATAACATTGTAATTATAATTTAAATACCACTTTTGTAAATATTTATCCAGGAAACTGATCATAAAGTCTGAATTATGTTTTTATTCTTAGCTGATCATTTCAGAACCACCTCCATGAATTTGTAACGCGTGATATTTCTTGGGTATTACAATATGGAGTATTCACTCTATATGTCATAGGTAAAAGACACAATGTGTTGCATTCACCTAAATTTTGTCAGAAGGGAAGTTTGAAGTTGTTCCCCGCCGAGGCTCCCTGTTTGAGAACCACTGCTCGAGGAGGTAATCATCTGTACCTCAGGTTTAAGAAAAAACAGATAAATGAACCTTTAACTGGTTTTTCTAATCCTAAGCACTAACTAAAACTAGAAAGATGATGCTTCTTTAAAAAGTTAACTAATAATGTGTAACAATCCCGAATAGGTAAAAAATGGACTAGTATCCTTAAATAAAGTTTTTTGGTTTATATATATAAAAAAAATATTGTTTTTGTTATATTTTTCTATTTTTCGAAAACTGTATTAAAATATCGTTCTTTGAACTTTTTGTAGAAAATCGATACTAAATTTGATAAAAAATATAATAATAGTAATAATGAAAGGAGAGTTGAAAACTTTTTTCTTTTTATTTTTTGAATAATTTTATGAACTGTTTTAAAAATGATTAATGGATATTTTTATTAAAAAATATTAGGTTTTAATAAATTATCAAATTAGTTTACACTAGTGATTATTGTCACTGCGTTCAGGTTTTTTATATGTTATTGATGTTTTACTTAATCATTAATTTTTTTTGTATATAATGTTTTAACTGTGCCTCAGAAACCTAGCAAGAAAACCTTTATTGAAAAAAGTTATATAAAAATACGTAATAGTCCTAAAAAAAATACATAAAAAATTATGTATGGTCCTTTACTTCCGATATATAGATGGGTTTTCATTAATCTTTTGATTTATTCTTGATTATTATACACATAATACTGTATTTCATAAAATCTGTTTTGTAAGGAAGAATGTATTTACATTTTCACTCTCTCAACCAGATAAAGTATGTAAAAGTAGAGATGGGTAAGCAGTAAACATCAGCTCAGAGGAGTTAAAATCGAATAAAAATTATTTGTTTAAATAAAATGCTTGAAAAATATTTTCCTGAAATTTCATTTGTTAAACAGATGTAGTAGCTTCGATGACATTCCTTGTAATACACATTAAAATCACTTAATAATGATCATTGTGAACGTGGAGCCGTTGTTTAGAATTAAGTTTCTAGGAAAACAACATAATAGTTGAAAAACAAAACTCTGCTTACTTGAATAGCAGCCAACCTATCTCTAGGACTACGAAGTTAATTTAGTACGAGTTTAACATTGAGATAAACTTTTAAAAATAATTTATTGTAGACTATACTGGAGTAGTCTACAAATATAATGTCGTAAATTATCTTGCTTATCTGTTTACAAACGTTCTTTCGAAATAGCTGAAAATAAAATGGCCCTGAGACTTTTTAACATTAAAAAACCATTGGGATGTAGTTCCTTCATAAGTATATTTTACGTTATTATGTTATAAATGATGTTTTATGAAATAATGAAAAAAAAAAATATTTACATTATAAATACAGTTTAAATTTTTAAAAAAATTATAAATACTGTTTTAATAAATAATAATAAAACAAATTATTTTATATCTATCTTTTCCTTAATGTTGCTAGGTTTCATTAGTGAATCGGACATAGCCATTCCTCTAGACTCTGACAGATCTAGGGCGTACGTAGCCTCTGAGATAACGTAAAAGTA
This sequence comes from Halyomorpha halys, assembly GCF_000696795.3. Lineage (NCBI taxonomy): Eukaryota > Metazoa > Arthropoda > Insecta > Hemiptera > Pentatomidae > Halyomorpha > Halyomorpha halys. The sequence continues at coordinate 584,666 of NW_027106006.1, read as the reverse complement.
AGGTCTATAATTTATGTCGGCCTCATTCAACGAAGATAAACATTTATTTTTCTGCAAAGATTCCCAGTATACATTCCTCACCCATCGTTATACTGAGACCGGATGACAACGCCGTATGAAAACATGGAAGAAGCGGCTCCTGGAGAAAGAGAGTGATGACTTAATCACTAATATATCTTTCGGAACTGATAAATTTCCCAGAGGAAGAAGACCGTTACGATAATAATGGCGATCTATCATTAACATTAAACGGCCTCCTTAATTAGACCAGGATGAATGGCTGGGATAAATCCTTTTTTTTTTTCTTTAAATATGTTAATGCCCCTTCTTCCCTGCCGAGGAAGGCAGGAACTCCCACCCATTTGAGATTTGGCAGGAAATAACTGAGGGAATTAATAAGAACAATAGAGTATTATAGAGTTTTTCTTTCTATAATAAGATAGGGATTTTTTTATTGTATATATAAAATTAATAATCTATTGTCTAGCTTTATATAGCTTTTTTTATAAGTCCGGTGAAATCCAAACGCTTATAATCCATGATTAGACTAATTAAATAGAAAATTATTAGGGTATAAAAGTTAATAAAAGTTATATCAATGTTTCTACCAAAATTTGATTTAAACATAGAGGTTATTAATGAAATAAATATACAATAGGATTATTGTAGGAATTGAGGCGTACATTTTTTGCCAGTAAGGTATTGCATATATATTTACTTCTAAACTTGCATTTGAATCAATAGAGGTTTTCTAAAATTATTATATTAGAATTATGGTTCAAGAAGCAGAAAAGTAGGAGTATAAATTTGAGGAGATAGAGTATAGCTGGTTCATTTACAGGGTTTTTCAAAGGTAGTAACTCTACTCCTGGGTGAAATTTGATAATATAAAAATTTAAATACAATATAAATTTGAAGTGATATCAAGAGCCATTTCGGAAAATTGTGCTGCGTTCAGTATTTATCAAACGATTCCTAAACCACCTAAGGTTGACGAAGTAATTTACTGTTCCACCTGCGTACAAAAACTGTTCATACAAAATTTTGTCGCTGTTGGCGTTCTGTATTTCTAAATAAAAATCCCTTGTCCTGAAATAATTAAATATTTGTTAGAGGTATATAGTGGATTTTCCCAATTTCAAAGCAAGAAATTAGGTTCGGGAAAAAAGGGTGGTTTGAGTTATGACACTCTTAACTGCATAAAGACCGGTTGAGTGAGAGATAAAAAAAAAAATCTATTTATTCCATTAGTGGTTTTTCTTTTTGACGGTTTTTTATTTCCCACAAACTCCCTATTGACTCACAAAAACTGGTTATGGACCTTTTCTGACGGATGAGATGTTTTCTCAACTACCTTAAGTATATAAAGTATGCTTGTAATTAAAAGTTTGAAGCAAAAGCTTTATTTTTTATTTATAAATATCATTTGCATGTTTTGGTATTCTTATGTAAGTAATTATTAAAAATATTGTTGTGATTTTTTAGTTCCCTAGTTTTAAGTACCTTTCACTGACCTATACTGCTCAACCGTTTTCGTAGAAAATCTAAATATTTATTGCTTTTTGTTCTTGAAACTACTATAATATTTAAATAGAAAATTCTGTCATGGCTATTTTTTCAGTGATTTGGTTGTGTAAACATTTTGGCCTTTTTACTTTATCTTTCTAGAGAACGTTTTAATAAACACGATTTTTTTTTTCTAGGTTGTGCCAAAACTTGATATTATAATTTTTCCCACTGATTCAACTTTTAAAAAAACTAAGTTACCATTTTTATGAAATATCAGTAAGGTTTCTGGTATTATATTTTTTTAAAAATTGTGGTTTGAAAAAACTTTTTCAAAATATCGTTTTGATTTTTTTTTTCCTGTAACAACTCTTAACTTAATTCAATGAAAAATTGTCTGACAATTTCTTAATTTAATTTACACTTACAAATGTTATTTAAATTTATTAAAGAATATTTTTAGAAACTGTGATTTTTTAATTTTTTTTTTCAATTTCTATTTGGTTTTTAATAAATTATTAATTTAGTTCACGAACAATTGAGTATTGTCACAAGGTTCTTTTTTTTTATTTATGCTTAGTGTTTTATTAATCATCTGATTTTTTTTTAAACAACTGTTTAATTGTTACTTAAAAAGATGAGGTTTATTAAAAACACATTATTATGTGATTTGACACAATTAAAACAGCTGAATAAAATTATTTATTTATTAAAAATGGTGTTCTGTTGACTCTAAACCCTATCCACCAAACGTGTACTTCTACCACACGTGTTATTACAAATATTTCCTTATAGAGGACGCATTTCCGAAAGATATACGAAACACTCGACACCAAGATACTTCCTGCTGTGCAGTGTATTCATACCATAATATCCTAGTGAAACGGAACAGTCGGTCGCAGAGAAAAACGCCGAGAATATAATGTATATTTATGAGGGATAGTCGTCGCATAAAGGGTCCAAGGAGGGTGCATAAGATGGATACAGCCTTGCAAGACCCTTCCTAACTGTAGGCGTAAATCAGGACTACACTCCTTCGAGGTTATTGTACTCAGAGGAGTATAACTCAACAGGAGCATCCATCCAAATCTTTTATCGTCCGAAATAATCTGTAGGATCCTTAAACTGTCACGATTAATCGAGGATTGCTAGATTTCAACAAAACCTCTCAACACTCCTTAATTCTGAAATAATTTTCTTCTTAGCTCTTTTGCATGAAATGAGAATAAAGTTTCAACATTAACTATTTTATTATTATATTTTTTTTTTTGTTTTTTTTTATGATTTCAATTGTATGTTTTCACATGAAGTAATATTGTATGTTCCTTATGACGGAGCGTTCTTACAGATTATTTATTCTGTGCTAGGATCACTAAACATATTTCACTTGATACACCTATATTTTGAAAATTGCTTGCTCAATTTAGCTCGAAATCATATAAAAGTTGACAATAAGCGTGGATATAGTCTTGTATAAATTTGATACTAATTTCCTGGATACAACTATATTTCCATTGGGGAGAGAAAAAGAAGATAAAAATAGAAAGTTATTCTGACCCTTTTACTTGGCAAACTATGTTTTATTATATTCTTTCTCATGAAATAACATATAATGGTCCTTTATATGGTAGCCTTTTTAAATACGAGTCATAAAAAGAAGCTAGGAAATTACGATCTTAAGGCAAATATTATACACATAATGGATCAAATATTTTTAAAATACACTATTATATAATAATATCTTATACGTCATAAAATTATTTGAGAGCGGGGTTACATAGTGAGTAAGTCAACGTTCTGCTGAATCCCAAGTCTTGGTTCGAGTTTTCCTGATGTCATATGTTTTTTCTATATCAGTCATTTATTGAACCTCATGCATACTTAGCTACTTAAACCCCCTCATCGCCTGCCAGTTTACTTCCTCGCCAATCCAAGAATAATCCATTATAAACGGTTGATTTCAGTAAATCTCAATTGGTATTCAGCTAAACTGAAACATTTCCAATGATTTTTATTTTTTCCAAATATTTGCAAATTATTCCTTTTAACAATTTTTAAAAATTATTATTTCATTCAATTAAATATTTTATATTATCATATGGAGGAGAATTGCGTTCGATTTATCACTTTATAGTTGTACATGCACGTATTAGTCTCCCTCATAAATTAACATTGAAACGAGATTAGATTGAGAGATTTAACGACTAAAAGATACCTTGTTTGTTGAATATGGATTAGATTGAGAAACAAGAAGAAGACAACATAAATAAAACAAGAATTTGTGCTAATTGGTAAGTCGCTATTTCCGAAAAGAAAACTAAAACAGACGGCCAGACATTAAACGTGCAAGTTAACTGCCAGTTTTTTATTCCAAGTCGATACGTGGCACCTGGAATCCCTCCTCCGGCCACAGAGATATAGCCTGGCTCTGGAGAAAAAGTGACTGGAATTGCTTCATTTCGTGCCCAGTTTGGCAGCTGGAATGCTCTGAAGAAAGCCTCCCTCCTGGACTTCTGATGAGATGGGATAATCTCCTCTCTGGTACTCCGTCATCTCTTCTGCCTTTCCGACATTTCTTGTATGAATAACTTAACTTGAAATATATCATATAATATAATAAATAATAATATAATAAGCAATTATTTTATTATTTCTTATTTTTAATATCAATAGGTGGTAGGTAAATGTAAATCATTTATTTTTATTACTTACTTTTATTTTTTCATTCAGAAAAGTACATCCGACCGGATTACAACATCTATTGGTCGGGGCCAAAATAATAAATAAAAATGATAGGCCTAAATGAAATTTATTAGTTACGCTTTTGAATATTAGAGCATTGTGGAGGTTAATACGATTTATGAGGATGATCAGTACAATATGAATTAATCTCTAGTGATAAAACTAATAATTCGATTAAGAAATAGTCAAGTGAAAATAAAGTAAAAAATATAAATAAATTAAAAATAATAATCATAAAAATAATTGAAAGAACTTATGGAGTGAATAATAATGATGTAAATTTACTATTAGTCAATTAATAATAATGAGCTAATGAATTCATAATTAGTATGGGGCGAACATGATTAAAAATAAGAATACAATTATTCTGATAAAAATATAAATATGTATATTTTTAATCAATTCTGGATTAATTTCATATTTGACTGTTGATATTTTAATTAATAATGAAATTGGTGTCTTTTGACATGGAGGAAGTACGCTTTATACGCTTTTTGAGATTAAGGTAGGTCCCACGCTTATTAATGAGAATCTAATGATTTATGTATGTGGATTTTGTTTCCGGGTCTTAATTAACCGTTATTCAAATTTTGATCCTGTGTGCAGTTATTGGAATATTTATGATTTTTATTATTTTGTTTGTAATACCATAAGTGTAATACAGCCATCGCTAATTAATAAATACAATTATTAATATTATATATTCACTAGTCACATTTCGATCCCTTCGACCTGATTACAATTAAGGTCATGCCAGATAAATGAAATTTTATTGAGTCCCACTTTATCCCCGATTTTGGAATAATTATTCTCACCTGTAACTGAATTGCACATTATGTTTTATTATGCTTTATATTTTGTTTGTTGTATAAGCCTTCAGTATTTGGTATTGCTATCGTTATGCGGACGAAACTTTTTTAATTTTATACTTTCTATTACATTTATATTTGAATAGTTTACATTGACAAGTACAATTAAACATCGTTAAATATCGTCCTTGAAGACTTACGGATCAGGAATTTCGTTGTACATCGGCTAATCACTGATATCTTTTAATAAATAACAATACAATTTATTATTTTTCTTATAAAATTGAATTATAAATCTTTATCACCATAAGAAGAAATTCACGATATAAATCTATTTCTAGAAAGTAGATGAAAAGACCCATTTTGTTGAACTAATTATATAAAGTAGAAAAAAAGTCCAAAACTCACAGAAATTCGAAAAAATGCATAATTTAGGTGTTTTTTTAAAAATAATTATTATTGAACCAGTAGTTTCAAGATGCATCAGAAATTTGTAACATATTGTTAAATTTTTCCTAATACCATATTTAAATAAATGAAATTTATCCTATTTTGTTGGAGAAATAAAAAAAGAAGTCAATAAACCAAGAAAAAGATTCTTGACAATGTCAAACAATTATCCAATCCGTGTTCTTGTTTTAAACAACTATTTTGAGAAACTGGAATTTATACCTATTCTTTTTAGGTTAGTATAAGGAAAATTGTATTAAGATTAATAAAAATGCTGCACAATATTTTCTCATATGTATGTTATTTTTATACAACAATTATTCGGTCATAAGGCTACCATTAGGCATACTGCATTATACAAGTATTGTGGCATTATACAAGGTATTGAGTCCATACCTGAAACGTTGTTAGTTAAAAAACAAAAACATACACTTTGGGTATCAAAGTCCTTTTCAATCTAAACCTTAACTTTGAATATAAATACATAGTATTTAACATATTTCGTGTAACACCTTAAAGAGAATGCAAAACAGTGTTGACAAAATAAAAAAAAATGCAAATCCTCGTCTCAAAAATATTAATTAATTAAATAGATTTAAAACAATAACTTTTATTTGTTTGCTCTATATAGACCCCCCCCCCTCCGGCCAGCGGCTCCTGGGCCAATATTGTAACCCACGCCTTCAGCGGGCCCAGCCCAACCCCTTATAATCCCATGTGGCTAAGGAAGGGCACCAATTACGTATGTATATATTTAGATACATATTAATAATATTATTGATCTATTTAATAAAGTAAAGGTAAGAAGAAAAAAAAAGTTTGCTCTATAATTTTAAAATTACGATAGATAATCAGTGATTGTTTATTAGAAACCTTCTATTGAATCAATACGTCGAGAATTCCATTGTGCCGGTCTGTCATAAGGCCAGATCGTAAAACTTAACTCGAAGACCGTAACCTTAGGGTGATCCGGATAGAAATCTCTCCTCCAGGCTGTAAGTAAATCCGTTGGTATAAACAGATAAGTAGAATGCAACAGCTTGCCCCGGCTACGGGAAGATAAGGAAAACGATCCTATAAGAGACTGGAAAACTGGAAGTAATGAAAGGTACGACGGAGGAGGGGGAGGTGTTGCTAATACAAGAGGTCCTGGAAGTGGAGGAGACTTCTGGAATAGGAATGGTCTGCTTGAAGGGCGATGAAATAAGGAAGGAGTATTGTCAGAGGCAACTGTCTTCGCCTTATGAGATCCTCTGACTGAGTGTTTATTATAGGCTGCAGGTTGGATATATTGTATACATGTATATGTACCGCTATATCTAGCTTTATTACAATGATATGGTAAACACTGTCGGATGTATAATAAATTGTATATATTTTTTTCCCCAAAACATTTACTGTAATAATATCCACAAATACCATATTGGAAGACGCATATACGGTAAATTCATGTTGTCAAAAAATATGTGCAATATTTTATTCATGTCGATATAAAAAATCCTCTGTCATCATAAGAGAAAACTTTAAATGAAGTTCAACTTCTATGTATTCTTTATATAGTACAGCCTTGTATAACAATTAGTGTTATATCTGTATCTAGATGTTTCTAAAAATATTGATTGATTCTATACTGATAATGGAGAGAAAAATTCATACATCTTCTGGATAATTGTTTCTAGTTTAAAATGAGAATTAAATAGGGAGCTGTATTATATATCTATTGAAGATCAAATCTTAATAGCGATTTTTTTTCTTAAATTAAAGGCTAATAATGTTTATTCGAAACACATAAAAACTACAGAAAAAACGAGGTAAACAGAGTTCCAACACTTCCTGGTGTATTTTAAGATGGCAGACCCCATACTGAGGCAAAAAATGAGAAACACGAGCTTGAATGGCTTAAAATCGTTTTTGAAGAATTCACGAAGTGATATAGAGAACAAAAGAGGAAACATAACTAATAAATTGTTGTTTTTATTCCTAAATCACGTATTTCGCAGTGATTCTACAGTCACTATGTAGAATATTTAATTGCAGAACCATAAAACACAAATATTCCTTGTTTTTCATGAGCTATTGATACTCCACGCAATTTTATATTATATATTGATTTTTTTTTCAACTTAGCTCTAGTGAAGAGTACTTTATTATTTTAAGTTTAACTTTTATCTTATGAACATTTAAGAAAAAGTTATGAATAACATTGAACGAGCAAAAAAATGCCTCGTTTATTCTCTATGGTGTTGATTTGCCTTCCCAAAAAATATTTTACCACCTGATTTTACTTAAAACTGAATACAGAATCATTACACTATCACTGTTCATTATCCCAAAATCCAGAGTATATTCATAGCCATTTTTAATTGCGATAACCAAAGTCATACTCAAAACTACCAATTCACAGTGGAGACATCAGTTGTTTTCACATTAGCTTTGGTAATTGCCTCTTTTATGTTGTGTTATTTATGAGATCTAGCTTGACTTAGTACACAGCACAGTAATTCTAGATTTTTCATCTAGAACTAGATGTCGGAATTAGGTGACTAAAACTCAAAAGCTTAATGTTGCATTTTAAATATGTGAATGGTTAAGTCTAACATGGAACACAACTCGTCTAACAAGATTAGTATTTGGAAAGTTGGTTATCACTCTATTCCGCAACTTTTCTATTTGTCAACAGATATATCTTTTCCAACCCATAAGAAATTAGCTTTAATGTTAGCAATATATACGAATACGTATTAATAACAAGATTACTCAATGATAGTTCCTAGTGACGATCAAATAAGTTAATTCTTCACCTGTACGTAAAGTGAATCTCAAGACTATTCTATGATTTCTGGGATTCAGAAATAAAAACATATTTCTTAGTTATTTTTTTTTATTTTCCACTATTTTTAAGTTAGGAGTTTATACTTAATATTTGTTGTAATTATTATGTCCTAATCCTCAACTATTTTAAATCATTTAGCTTATCAATAACCTAACGACATCAATACTATTCCATCTTTATTAAAGATATTATGATCGTAATAAAACGAAAAAGAGCCTGCAAAAATAATAATTGAAACGTTGAGGTAGAAAATATAAACACCTGTAATGTTGCGGTTATCTGATTTATTATAACGTGCATTAGAAGTAAATTTTTAATGGTTGATATATTTTATGATTGCGTTTAGTTCTTTGTAAATCTAGCTCAAGGCGTCGTTGGGAGGATAAAACAGAGCCTTGAACTTCGATATCCTAATAGAAAAATTATATCGATTCCAGGAACTTCAGCAAGCAACGACCTTCGCAAGTTGTCGGGACGAGCCCCTTTGATAAATGATTTTGCCAGAAGGGCATTAATATAACAGAGATTATCGTAATTAGGAAGGAGAACAGATCGTTAGTAAGAGAGTGTTTTGAATTTTAAATCATAAACGCTTTAGTAATTACTAAGCACGTTTGGAATAATGTATTTACGTTTCACTGTGGTCTTTCTAGATTAGACGTCGCATAAGTTGTCTTCGGCTCGCTCGAGTTAAGGACACCTGGATATTATAAGACTGTTATTCTATGACAGTAATGATATATCATTATAAATCCGTTTGACAGCAGTTGACAGTAATGATTTTAAATAATCAACTGCAGCATTTAATAGATTTACAATCAAGTTAGTGTCCTTACTTTAATATGAAATAAACAAAACATTAAACTGATTTCTTACTGACTACGCCAACTTTGTGTGAAAATACTATATTTATATCTTACTTTATAATTTATAGTCAACATAACATGTATTATATGGTCTGTTGACTAGAAATCAAATAATCAATAATATTTGATCAGTGGAGCAGCTCAGTACTGTACTAGTAACAACTAACTCTAACACCCTGTGTTCAAATTGACAGTAGCAGATAATTATTAATTCTATTATTGTTGCTGGGAATCATCCCTGTGAATTCGGGAGCACACCCAGCCTCTATTAAATGGATACCCTTAATTAAGAAAAACCTTGAGGTTGAGCGCGTTCATGAACAAACCAAATCCATGCACTTCAATGAAATGTTTTTCAAAAAACAGTACTGCCTTACAAAATATTACAAAATACTTAACCCCTTATTCTTCATGGATTGTAGCGGTACAGGTTTCAATAACGCATTCCGTTATTAAAAGTTTTGAAAAAATAAATAAGTATATGTTATTTTATTTTCATATTTACCATAGTTCAATTGTAATAATCGTTTGTCCATATTTTACAAACTTCATTCCAAAATCCTCATAATGTGAAATTATTTAAAGTTATAAATTACAGAAAATAAAGCTTATGTTTTTAAAAAAGATATTTCCAAGTTCTTATAATAATACAATTGTCTAACCAAAAAAATCTTTCTTTTGATCTTCGAAGTGGCTCTATTCCCTGCTATACCACGCGCAACCTAACAACAATGTCCCGGTGACTATAGCGTTCAGGATTGGTTAACATAAATACGTGACTCTGCGTTAGTCATACCAAAGATACATCTCTAACTCCTTTTTAACAAGCGAGGTAGTTAAAGGATTCGTTCTTTAAATGGCTAAATTAGCTGATAACCTAGTAAACCGACTCGCAAGTCGTTACACTACATCCTATTTACACGGGTTCGCCAACAGCGTTAATCAATTCGTCCAAGTTAGAAACCCGCCAGGAGAAGGAAATGCTTATCATAAAGAGACTGTTAAGGATATTAGCTATGCTCGTTGTTCTTAAAGGACGAGTCTTGTTCCCACAATTTCTGACAAGTGACCGTTTCCTTCCACTTCGGCCTGTCAGAAAGATGATGTGCTGATGACGTTTGTTTCTTTGTCTCTGCCTTCCAAGCCTAAATTTCTCTCCGTTGTGTTTATTTATAATGAAGTTTAAAGCAATGGTCATTATTAGCTTTTATAAATTAACGTATCTCTGCAATGACGATTATTCCATGTGATTAGCTCTCATGATTCCTGATGACCTCCTGAAACTAATACTTGGGCGGGTATATATATCTAGTTATCAATATATAGTTATTTATATTAGTATGTAAATATTAGATTATGTTCAAATAATTATAGTCTTACAATACATAAATATAATATAAAACCATAGCCAATTAACATGGCCCCACTGACCACGCATTTGTTTGTAATTGCTGAAAATGATTAAAGAGTAAAGACTGCGGAAGAAATTTAAAAAAAAAATGGAATATTTAAGAATTATACAATATTTTTAAAGATATAAGAACTTGAATGTTGTGGGTCCTGTTGTTACTTAGATAGGGTCATACTGCTCTTAATGGCTTTCACTATTTTCTATAGCTTGGTTTCATTCCTTATAAAATTTTTTTCAGAAATCTGTTTATCAGAAGTCCAACAGCATTTATATCCTTTGTTATATTTATTTTCTTACACTTTTTTTTAGTAACTCTCAAGTTATTTTATATTTTATTTCTGCATATAACCAGATTAAAATGTATGATAGAAATATTTTATGATTAAGTTAAGGTGTGCAAAAGATAGCTGTAGGGCCTCTATTTCTTTATAAAATTATACTCTTTTTCTTTCTTACTTTATCTTAATAGCAACTAAAGTGGAAGGTGACTTAAAGTGGGTACCATATCCTTTGCTGTTTGACGATTCAAGTACTACACTCTGTATAATCTCCTGCGTGCCCTACTTGTGTGCAGTGTTGTTGACAGGAATTGCGAAGTACCAGAAAAATGTATGAGGGTCAAGTTAGTTTCAAACATTATAAAAGAAAAATAAATTTTAAAATCATTTATTGGTTCTATGTATTGTATTGTTTGTATATAATACCGTATCTGTGTATCAGCAACTTGTTACTGTTGAGCATCCAATCGTAATTTTTTCGAAGCCCCCAATTAATTATTTATTTTTATATATTCAAATTCATATATTAATTAATTTGAACCAAATCAGAACTTAGTTTACAAAAAAAAACTGAGTTAATATAAAATTTTTATAACTAAAATCATTATTTTTAATTTATCGTTAAAATCAATTGAGCTTAAAAATTATCTAAAAGGTTTTATAGGATGCAATAAAAGAAAGACATATATAATCTATGAAACCTATTAAAAAAGTAGATTACCTTATTATGAAAAAAAAAATTAAATTAAAAATAAGAAGAAGTTCTATCAGTGGATAGATTCTCCACATGTTTGTATCATGTCACTATGTCACCTACAGCAAATTTACTTGTTGTATATATGTTTATACAGTTGTAAATAACAATAAATAAATTATTTAAAAAAAATTTAATATCAGACTAATTTTTCGTGAAAAAATTTTGATAATGTTTGCTTCCGTAATTTAAATAAAATATTAGGGAACTAGTGAAAAACAGCAACAAATTAAATAAGATTTTAATTATTTTCGGAGATGATTGAATTATTCTGTAGGAACTCATTAAATATACAGTGAACCGTAGTCAAATATATGCTAATGTATTGCAAAGCGGAATTATTTAATTTGTCGAGTCCTCTCATTATTATCTGATTAAATTATTTAAAATTCCATCGAAATAATAACCTAATTAATTTTAAATATCATGTTCTTTTAATCATTTTGTACCGAGGAACGAATGGTAATGGAGTTTTAACCAGAGGGCTATATTATTCCCGTATATTATAGACCATTTAATGCTAAACTGACTTAATATATCATCAGTGCAGGTATATAGCCGTTGGTCTCGGGTTATAAGATCACCAGAGTTGCAATACCCCACTACCATAAATACCAACTTTCTCATATGAGAGCGAAAACAAAAACGAAAAAAGAAAAGGAAAAAAGTTTTTGCATTTGGGGCCGAAATAAATTGCTACTCTTCCTGCCACGTACTATAACCCGTAATTGGCCTCAGTTCGTGATAAAGGGTTATTTTGGCTTCGGCCAATTTATGGCAAATTATAATTAATTCTCCTATATGCGGTCAATTTATCAAAAAAAAATTGTTTAATTTATCTGTTTGTCTTGAGATAATTAAAAAAGGATTAAATGTTAATTTACGGTGTAGAGGTTTGTAATCTTTCCTTTTTTTTTCTAGCGTTAAATAAATTTTAATTACTTTCTGTTGTCGGAAACTTATAAAAATTCTGTAACATGTTCAAGCTTTCTCATTTAAAAAAAAAATTACTTTTTGTCCAATTAATTAATTCTTTAACAGTGTTATGTATTTTTAAAAAATATATAATGATGATAATACAATAAAAGTCTAGAAGACAATCGAATTTAATTGCTACGGGTTAATTTTTGGTGGTTAAATTTCAGGCATGGAAATCTTTTGATGCGCCGTTTGCTAAAAAAAAACGTTACGAATTCAGAAATGGACTGACTAAACATATTTAGTGCAGTACTTTTTCAATATTTGAGCTAAATTGTTCTCAACATTCTTGGAATATCACTGTGTAACATGTGTGTTAAAACCAATGAGTTGGTTAAGTCTTAAACTCAAATTATTTGTATTTATGCACAGACGGACTGACTAAATCCAAATCATTTCAGGATCTTGAGCTCGACTTGTTTCATAACATTTACGGTATCTAGTTGAATAATTTAAGCCATCAAAAATAAAAATCGGTTGAACTGTTATCATAATGGGTGGTCAGATTACAATAAATACTTTATTTACCATTTGTGCCTAGCCGGGTAAAATTATTAAAGAAATCTGTAAACATTAATTTTCACAATTTCTATTGCTGACGATACCGTAGTAAGTTATTTAATGAAGTCAATAACATTTCATTCAATAAGTAATGGCCATACTCCAAAGGATAAAAGCCCATATGTTTGGGAAATAACGAAAAGGGGGTAAGTATTCCATGTCAAACATGAGCTGGGGAAGTTAACCTATGGTTTGACCCGTGCCTAATTCGTACGCTATATCAAAAATAGTTCATTTTTTAAATACAGGGTCCAAATTACGTTCCGTGAGAACGTGATAAATGTCCGTGTCGGAAACTCCAACACCAAAAACCCAAGTTGACCCGTCTCGATCCGCCGACGGCCTGTGTTCTGAAACTTACAATTTTCAACGACTTTTATTTAAATTTCAGTTATAATTTAAAAATCGAAATGATATTTGTCACTTCTCCATGAAATTATCTTCCATTTGATATCTCATTCGTCAAACTCCATCGTCTCTGAGAGCCGGAAAAGGGATCTATAATAATATAATATGTATGTATGATATTATATAAATAAATATTACTTGATAGTTAAACTAAAATTATGATTGTATCATCAGCTTTCAGAAATCCCTATATAATAACCACCAAATAAATTTGGCAGCACTACTTTCTGTTTGTGTTAATTGATAAGTTAGAGATTTTTTCGTAGAGTTTTATTTATACCGTAGCTTAAATCATTATTGTTGTATTATTAGTAAATAAATATTATGTGTTGATATTCCTATAGCAGGTGAAGAACAAAATATTCTCCCTATGACCTAATATAAATTTTAAGAGTTGCAATAGATTGTTTCAACAATCATTCACCCAAACCTGTTAAGAGGAACTAGTACCAGTTACATATCCAATAACTGTAACGTACCTTGTATGGTTGATAACTGCGAAAACGAAATAACCTCTGGAATAGAATTTCCGTAGTATTATTACTATGAGTGTCTATTGCTTTCTAAAAGGCTATTCTCTGTTCAGTGGTTGGCCATTGTTCTTCGGAATAGGGTTTGGTTTGAAACCGATCTTGGAATGTATCTTAATATTATTAAATAATATTTCATATGTGTATCGAGATACTTACTGATAATTAAATAGAATTTAAAATCATCATTTTAGGGCGTACCTATTGTTATATAGCCATTTGTTAAATGCTAAAGCTTAATATCTTTTCATAATTACATTTACTTATTCAAACTAATATTATACTATGAACGTGTAGTTGTCAGGACAAATCAAGGGACCAACAATTTTGCGAGAAAAGCTTTAGAAATCGATACTTATTCTGACGGATGAGTCTGAAAATATCCCGCAGAAGTTATTAGATCTTTCCAGACCTTATTAGATCTAAGCCAGAGTGGTTTCTAGTAGTAATTAAGTCTGATAATTGTCTTCTCGAGAATTTATTTATAACTCTTGTTAGCTCAATATCACTGCTATAATTGCAAATAGAAACTAATAAGGACAAGAAGAAATTTTTTTCCTAGTCTTAACTGTGGTTCTATTTCATTTCATACGGATTGTCAGTTATTGCTAACGACTGCAAAGCTGTAATTGTATTTGTTGGGAATCAGAACGCATTATTAAGGTTGGTCGCTTTATTTTTCTCTTAGCACATAAATTGTACCCTAGCTATGATGACACTGTACTTTGAATCATAATTATAGAGTGCTTTTAATGACCTTTAAGTTACAACTCAGGAGTTTAGTTCCTACTGTATCTCGATGAGATAGTTCTGGTCTATCAAGAGCAGTCTTGGTTTTGTCTGATTTTTGTCTCCCCAAATATGGATATCCTGCTGCTTCATCATGACGTGGCAGAGTGACTTTTCATGATCCTACCAGTGCTCTAAAAATACGATGCTTGAAGATTACATATCATAGTTATGAGCTTTGTATGAATTTATTTTTATTGCATGAATATTTTTTATTTCTATTTATATGGTTTTTATTGGGGTTTTCTCTAAGTTAAACCTCTAGAGGATATTTTATTTTGGTGAAATTATTTACCTCTTTAAAATATTTAATCCCTATTTGTTTTTTTCTTTCCATTATTATTATTATTATTAAGTTCCTTATCGAACTATTATTCTATAATTAGAAGAACCCTCAAGACCCCACTGGCTCAGACAAGACCAGGATCCCGACCCCCTTAAATCCCTGATATTCTTCCCCAGTGTCCTTGGACGCCGCACCCTCCTGAAAGAGCCCGGTTCATTGGTTATTGTTGACAGTCGGCGAGGCGAGAAAGAATCAGTCCCAAGTGGTCCAGCTGCTGTTGAGAGCATCTTTCCCATGATGTCACCGCAAGAGGGTAGGTCTATATCGTCTCTGATATAATTAATGATGTAGTATTTTTAACTTTTCCTTATCTTTTTTTTCCATGTTTCTTAAATTTTCCTCTAATTAATGCACAAGTTTTTCTGATGTTGAGATTTCTTGGCCTGAGCAGAAATTAATAACAGTATTCAAAGGTCGTCCCGAAGCATTCAAAAGTTAACAAGCGTTTACAATTATTTTATTTAACTATGCCAATTGACCTACTTACTTCTGAATATATAAATAAATAATATATGTGTGTATTACATATTATATATTGATACATTATTATTACATCATAACTTAAAGTATTCTTCTAGTTTATTATTATTTGTTTTTAAATTATTTTTTGAAATAGTTAACTACCCATAAAAGACTTCGGTCCAGTCACTGGGTAAGGATAGCCTAAATCGATCCCAAACTAATTGCCGGTTTTGGGATAAACTCATATAATGTGAGGTTAGTTTCAAGACCAAAAAATAGTTACTCCGCAGTTAAACAGGAACCGGGATAAATTAAGCTTTAGCGATTAATTAGTTCTGGAGTACTTATTTATTTTGTGCCGTTCTTGCTTTAAGGCAACATGGATGACGACTACTTTAGCATACTATCGTACATCGAGTACGCTTATTCTGTCAATATACATAAGCTTCAACTCCTGACCATCGTCTTCTTCTACGCCTCCCTTCCTATCAACAAGGCCTCTTTTGAGCTTGACCGGGGGCTGGGCCAACAGTGGCTTTCCACTCATATACAAAAGCTTCCTTATACGGGTGGTTTTCTTCTGAGATTTGGTGTAAAAAGGCGTTCTGTGTGAGATGTTGTTCTGTCCAAACTTAAGAACCAGTATACTTGGCTCCAATGCGATGCAGTCGAAGATGAAATATTCAGCTATAGCATATGGGCTCAATATTCTTCCACACCCAATAATATTAGGTTACATTAAATCTAACTATTCCGTTCAACAAAAATACTGTTAATGATGTCATCAATCAACGAAATATTATTTTATGAATTTTTGTTTCCTACTAAAAGTATATATGTATTCAGATATTTATTTACTTCATATCCTTATTTCCATACTTATAGCGAGTCGTTTTAATTGATTCTGGTTCAAATTTTTTAAGTGTGATGTTAAGGGTGCCGTATACAAAATATATGATAATGCATTTACTTTTCAAGTAAACGTTGATTCCACTTGGCTTGTAACTGGATGACTAGAGAACTTCCAGATTGAGCAGCAATACAGGAGAAGCATAATTTATCCGTAATAATTGATCTTACGGTATAATCAAGAGAGGGCAAGTAAATTAGATTTAGGAACCAGTTGCAAGAGCCTTTGATCTGTTCTGTAATCGACTTTCAGGCCCTGTGATCAGTGGCCTTGCTCTGATCTACGAAACGGTGTTATCAGCAGCATATATATACCTGTGTACAATATATATGTTTATTACTGTAATCCCGTGGTACCAATTAACTATCTCATCAATAGAAATGGCTGATAGATATGCTAGTAGCTGTCTGCAATGTGTCAATCACATCCGTCTGTAGTCAACCACTAATTACCACATCAATGCTAATTTATGTATGCTAAAATAAAACTTAATTGGGTATTAAAAAGTTTATACTTGTACAAGTCAAACTTTTTTTTTTTACTTAAATTAAGAAAAAATAAGTTTTGGAAGCAAAACCCTGCAATTTTCATCTCACATTTATTTAGTTGACCTACCCGTCATTCAAGATAAGTAGTAGAATAAACAATAGGTCGCCGAAGTTCCACAATGTTTTTATTTCATAAATAACTATTTTTAATGAGGTGTAGATAGTTGACCGTAGATTAATGATTGGAGAAGTTTGTCGGGGGGTGCGGTCAGCAAAGAACAACAAATTTAGAATTATACAAAATATTGAATTAAATCATAAATGATAAAATTTGATAACTGATAATTGAATAATAAAAAAAAAATTAATAGATTGATAATCGTGGAATTGGATAGTAGTAGATTGAAAACAGTGACAGATGAAATTATATTAAATAATATTATATTTCATCTGTCACTGTTTTCAATCTACTACCATCCAATTCCACGATTATCAATCTATGAAAATTTTTTTATTATTCAATTATCAGTTATCAATTTTTATCATTTATGATTTAATTCAATATTTTGTATAACTCTAAATTTGTTTGTATACTATTCCTTTTCAATTGTTTGTTTCTCTAAATGTTGTTGTTATCTCTTTTGTTCTATAGCCCTGATGAAGACCTGAAATTCAGGTCGAAACGTCGGCATAAAATAAATACATATGGTTTTGTTTATTTATGTTGTTCTTTGCTGACAGCACCCCCCGACAAACTTCTCCAATAACTGTTTTTAATTTTAGTAATTATAAGTTGGTTGTAAGTTCAGAACGAGCAGAAGGCGTAACCTGTCCCTAAAAAAATTCTTAAGGTAATAATTTTTCAAATATATATTCCGACTAACACCTCTACATTATGCGATTGGTAGAACATAATTTTAAGAATTTTTTGGCAGTAATTATCGTTATTTTTATTATTGATTGTGTTTATACAATTTGTATTAATATTTTAATGAGATTTTTGATATTTGCTTATAAAAACATATGTATTTATTTTTTAAATAAAAAATAATGCTGATGTTTTCCACAAAATTTTTAAAATACTGTTTCACATCTAGAATAACGAAAGGTGAGAAGTTAAATCTTCCCTATGCAGTCGATAAATTATAAGTAATAAGAAAAACATAATTCGAGGCTAAAGTTAGACAAGAACGTTTTCATATTTTCTATGAAGGAAATTGATATAGCCTAGATTTCTTATTTTTCAATAATATATGTTTTGTTTTTTTTTAAGTTCTTTATTTAACTCTAATTTGTATTCAATTTTGCTTTCAGACTATAATGCCTTGAAATGTTAGAGCTGGACCGTCGTAGAATTATTGCAGCTTTGATCCTCTTCTTCGCCTTGGCTGCTTCAGCATCTCAGATTGAAGGTAATATAACATAAATAATGCAATACCAAAAATATTATTGATATATTAAAAAACATATATGCACTTTTAATTTTTTTTTTTTAGTATATTTTTATCAAATTGACAAAAGGAGGTGCGGAAAAGACATTTTTTTAATATTTATTTCTTCTCACTACAAGATTAATTTAATTTTTGTTCTCTTATGAAGATTTAAAAATAAAGCACTTTAGTTAATTATGATTCATAGGGGTTGATTATGAACGTATTACCATAGAGGTACAATAGACTGGAGTTGTATTGTACCCAGTGCGTCATGTACTCTATGTAGAACCCATTTGCAGACCTCACTAATGAGTCCCCGAGTACATCTGTTCTGTCTCTCTGCTAGAATTAATTTATGGTTTCTTGTTAATATGATTCAGGCCCCAAATTTGTGATAAGTACTAGGAGTTTACAATTTAAATTTCGTCCATTATGTTAATGCATACGAATTACACGAAATGGACTAGGAAGACTGAAAACCATCGTCTTTCATGGACGATATGGTTATACACCCTTTTAACGAGCTCGATAAATTTTATCAGATTGGTCAATACATCTCCTGGAGATGGCGTTTTGAACTGCTTTCTTCTGAATTATGAATGATTTTCATTAATGGCGCCTTTCTCTTTTTTTCGGCTACGAAACAGGAAACAATTAACAACAATAAGAAAATTATACAAAAATTCGAGAAAAAAAATTGATTGGTAATAAGTTTTCACGAAATCATTTGTAAATTATTTCAGAAGTTTTTGCATATTTATTAAATATTGAAATTCACTTCATTTATGAATTACATGTAATTTCCAACTTAAATTTAATAATTTTTTATTTTGTTGTCACAAAAACAAAGATTATAACAATGTAGTTTAAAAAAATAAATAAATAAGCAATTATAACAGTGAACTTCAATGCAGAAATAATTTATTAAACCACGAACTAAAGAGTGCACATTTTATATTTTCTTTTTTTTTAAATTACATAAGAATGTATTTTACTCATTTTAAAACAAATATGAAGTTTTCATAACTTTTAGCAACTAATGACGTGCTGAAACAACTTCAAAAAAGACAATTAACTACTTCCCTAGATATGTGAAATATGAAATATCTAAAAATTATCACACAAGTCTTCTATGAAATGATACTTTTTAAGATTCTATTTTTCTCAATTAAGACACAAGGTTAGTTAAAAATTAACGATTTATTTTTAAAAATGATTATCAAACTGAATAAACCTGGAGATACCTCATTTTTTTTATTTCTCATTTAAAAATTAAAAAAAAAATTGACTTGATTATTGGATTTAATAATTAAAGTAACGAAGTTGTGGTAAATTAATTTGGTGCTTGACATCATATGATTTTTTAAATTAAGTAGTTCACACCCTAGTACATCATAAGATGAATGTGTTAGATTTAAAATTACGAAATTTATAGTGGGCAGACCTTGAAAAAAAAAATTTTTTTTAATAGATATTCTATTAATTAAACTTTGGACTATGTATGTTTTTCAATTAATTCGAGTTTCTACAGGTAATAGGATTTCTCAGTAGATTGATGTCAGACGTGTTCCTGCTGCTGAAGTTATAATAGAAGTCGGAGATTGTGACCCAATTTTTTTTTCTCTCGTGAAAATACAGCTTACATATCGAAATACATCACGGCCTGTCAGGCGAAGGAATACAATTTCATCGAAAATTGGTGCCCGACTCCCAAATAGGAGGGGGATTTTCCGGGTGCCAGTTATGTTTCCCAAAGTAGAAAGTTGCCAATCCGAAGAAGAAAGGCGTCAAGGAATTGCCGTGATTGATCTCCTCGTATCCGTCCAGATCGCGGTGGAAGGGGGCAGTTACATCGAAGTCTCGAACGGGACCATCGATTATCCGTCAGCTCCGACAAATGGAAAAGCTCTCCTCACTCTTCTGTTCTCTGATTAGGAGGCCGAAATGACATTTGTCGAGGAGGAATTTTATTTCGGAGATGGATCGTCAAATTAGAGTTGCGGAGATGGATAGCGGTCATCTGGCTAGGTGCAAGAGATCCCGATTACTTCTTAGTCGGGACACGGAGGATTGGATATGGTAATTCTGTAAAATGGATTGAAGTAATAAGCTGACATTCGTGACTTAAATTTAATTTTCTTTACACTTCTAGGTCCTATTTTTATTAAGGGCATTAATTTTTCCCTTTTGTCTAATCTATATCATTAAAGTTAAACATTATTGTTTTTATTAATGCGTGAATTCATTACGGTTGTCTCAAGGTACATCCTAGAATTTAGATAATATGTTTACATAATTAATAAATGTCTCAAATGACTCTGTACAAAAGCCAACCGACTGTAATATGATACAAAGCAAACTCCCCATAATAAGGAATAATTCTCGTGGTTTCAAGTTGCTGCTGTGTTAGCTGAAAGAACAAGCGGTTGGTTCGTGCACAAGAACTGAAGCTCTTTAGGAGTGAATTTCTAAAATCCCAGGCGACGAGACTAGCGTGCAGAGAGAAAATTCAATGTAAACTCGCCCTCTCATTGTTGCTAGACAATGCCTTAGCGGGGAGGAATTTCAATTATTAGCACTGTCGGGGGTCCGTCCATAGAGGTCGCCAGTCGGCTTCCTCTTTCTCCAACCTCTTAGCTAAGATCGTTCTTCCATCTCCTTCTTAGGGAGTTATGATATCGGTAGTGATTTGCCAGAGATTTAAGAAACAATTAGGGCTTAGTAAAGTTGGGTAACACCTTTAAACCCTATACGATTAAGAGACATTGGCTCCTTATTGACTACATCAAACTGATCATTACTCTCATTAGTAAAATAATCTAATTATTATTTAAATAATCAATTAATTATTAAACAAATGTGTTCTGAACATAAAAGGTATATACTAATGATGGGCCTAGGGGGGCAGTGAGGGGCAGGGAATTCACAAAATCCAAATTAAGCTCTCAGAAATACTTTTGATAAAAATTCTTCACGTACTATGATACTCTAGGAAGAATAATTTAGAAAAACCTTCACGGATACAACCATTTCTACATCTCTCTGCAGCATTATTCTGAACCACTAATGCTAATTAACCTTTCCTTAATTTTATGTTTTCTTAACGTAATATAAAATGATTTTTCCGAAAGGAATGTGGGAAAAAAACGTTATAATATCCATGCCATAACATGTACTTTTTTTGAGGGAGGTGAATTTCATTTAATTAAATTGATAAAATCAACATTTGAAATTATTGATATGATTCTGGAAGAGTCTTTAGTCTGATCCTTTTGGTGCCGAAGACGAAATATTCTTATTTGAAGTTTTACTACTATCTCGGCCAGTACTATAGGTGCTAGTTTACATTAATAGTGAACATATACTTGACGCTGCTTGTAAGAAAATAATGGACGAATGCTTTAAATTCACTAGGTGCCTCTACACGTTTGCCAAACTATTTAGGTTTCCATTTCAGTTATCTTTATTTCGTTCCTTTTTATAATAAAAATATTGTAAATCGAATGTAATAGCCTACAAAATTAACAAGAACACTCAGGCGTGTGAATACCGACGTTTAACAAGAGTATTTGTACAAGCCTAGAATTTGCCGCAAGATACAAACGTGTATAAGGATCTCGTTTATAACAATGTGTATGTGTGTGTAGAGGGGTGTTTGTATGGGTGGGTGAAAGTTTACTATATACAATTAAAAAAAGAAGAGACAGAGGATTTATATGAACTAAATTACTAATATTATGATATTAGGATTTTTTAAAAGTTAAAATTGATACATCAAAAGGTTTAAATTAATTGAAATATATAGATAACAGAGTCTGTTTATTTTATTGAAAGTGAGCACTGTGTAGGCTCTCCGACATGCCAAGTGTAACATCCATATCACCTTGGAAGAATATGTCGAAGATGAAATAAAAGAAGAAATGGATTCTTCGAATTCGATCCTCTTGCAACAGACGGCATGAAACTTCTTTTTATGGAAACGATTACGTGTCGGGTTCGTGCACAGTCAGCGTAGTAATTTTTAACTTTCACCTCTTAGCGGGAGATTAAGAAGACTGACTTTCAACCCGATGATGGTCAAACCAGATAGAACCATCGTCTGTATGTCTTTTGAAAATAAGACGCACTTTTGTGTTTCTTCTCTTTTGATTTTTGTTCAGAATTAAGAATAGGAATGAAAACGTGAAACATGTCTGGTTGGTTCTATCTTATCTTTTATCATTATCTATGTATAATAAATACATAATTTTTATGAATATATTATATCTTTAAGAGATACATGATAAATTCCGTAGGCTTTGTAATTGTATGTAGGAACTATAAACTAGAATGGTCTCATGTCTAACCCTATCTTGATACGATTAACTTTAATGTACTAGCAACATTCACGGCTAAGAGTTTGTTTTCGCTCTCTGTACTAATACTCAACATTGGACTGCTAGACAGAGAAATATACGACGCTGGCTCCTACGAAGAAGGCATGCACTGTCGGTCCTCTCAGGAATCCGCAGCTATAATCATTTTAAACTGCTCCCTACCCTTTGAAGAATCCAAGACGTTCCGAGAACCGATATGGCGCTTAAGAAGGCCGAATTCCTTCTTCGCGGAGGAAGGGTACAATGAAAGAAAAAAATGGAAGTAGTTCGCTTATGAGAAGAAAGAATGGAGGAAGAATGCCGAGATCATAAACCGAAATAGCCAATTCTTTTTTCTGATCTTCCGGCGTCTTGAAGATGCTCGGCGGTGGACATGCGAAATGGCACCGGAATAATTAATAATGAAAAAGGTAGAGTCTTCGATTCGGAGAAAGCCTTTGGCGGCACTTGGAGGTTCATTAAAGATTCTGTGCCCCTGTTGTTGCGAAAATTAATTAGCAACTGATAAGCATATTCTGCTTATTACGCCTGAATCTTAAGCATTGATTGCGGACAGATTGAACAAGTGTATAGCAATAAATTATTATTACTACATTATTAGACATTTTATAATGCTAATTATGTAGTAAATATAGTCAGAATTTCAACTCAATATCAGGATTGTAATGTTTCTGAGTTTTCTTTTGTTCTCCTGTTGCAACTATTTGTATTTATATACTTTTAGAACTATAAAGCAAATATTTTTGTTTGAATTATTAACAAATAAATAATTTTACGTAGATGAATGATTTTAAAATTTAAGACTTCGTACTTAATAAAAGCAAAAATAAATGGATTAGGTTGGAAGAATAAATGCGAAAATTATAAGACTTGAAAAATCATTAAAAATCTTGCTATGTCTTGTTTATGTTAGTGGTAGACTTTACGGTGTAAAAACCAAGAAACACTGAATAATTTTGAACTGCCAATAACAGAATAATTTTACCCTTCCAAAACTAATTTATAAAATCTGTAGTAGAAAAATATTTAGATTCCGTTAGAATTGTCACAAATAATATTATTTGAATGATATTTATTAATTCCTACAGTAAATTATTAATATTAATTAATCTATCGATTAAAAATACTGATATTTAATTTTATTTGGAAAAATTATTTTAATAATTAATTGAACAATTGAACCAAAAAAAATTCAATTAATGTACTTTTTATCTATACACTAAAAGTTTTTAAATTACCATATTCCTGGGTAGAGGATATTAATAAATTTAAAAGGATATTAAAAAAAAAATAAGTGGAAGATTATTTTTATTTATATTTATTATTAGTCCATTAGTTTGTATATCTACCTATATTGAAACATGGGCGTTGATGACCTCAGGGTTTTACGCCCTTAAGCCTCAGACAACAACAACAACAACTACCTATATGTATAAGTATATCTGGTAGTTTGTAGTTCCTTTGATTGCCTTGTGGCATTTTAAGGTGATGTGCAGCAGGATCCAGATGGTGTTGTGGTGGCAGTTGAATTATTGGAACAGGGAGGGGCCGTTCCGCTGTTAAAAATAATTAAACATAATAAGTGTTTTTATTTAAAATTTTAATCGATATTAGCTACTTTCTTAGTTGAGACTGTAACTTTCGATAACTGCTGTATTTAAAAAAAACACTCTATTTATTTATAAATTTTGTGTTTTTATTCTATTATTCATTAAAAAATAAAATAAAAAATGACGTCATGTCAACCTACAACAGTGTAAGGAACATTGGATAACAACTTAAATTTTT
Organism: Halyomorpha halys; assembly: GCF_000696795.3. Lineage (NCBI taxonomy): Eukaryota > Metazoa > Arthropoda > Insecta > Hemiptera > Pentatomidae > Halyomorpha > Halyomorpha halys. The sequence continues at coordinate 559,948 of NW_027106006.1, read as the reverse complement.
GTGTTTAATTTCTAGCCCTCAGTTTACATTCAGAAATCATTTCAGACATTAAACTAGTATAAAAGTAATTCACACTATTCTAATAATGATCAACAAATACAGTTACGGTATTTTAAAAAGAGTGGCGTTCACAAAATTCATAATAATCAGATCAATTCTTATCTGAACTCATTCTCTACATTTTTTTAAGGTTATAAATTTACCTAATTTGCTTGATATATATTTTTTATACAGTGGTAAATGTCAATAAATAAATAAATAAAATTTACCTAATGTATTGTGGACAAGTTTATTTGTTGATTTAATAAATTAAAATCCAGGCAATAACTAGACATTGATGAATATGTAATCGATCGCAACGCTTAAAATAAAATAGACATTTATTTTAATATTAGTTCTCAATATGATAAATTCACTAAGGACTCATCCATCTCTAAATAAAAAGATTAGATCTTAAAATATATTATTATACCATAGCGATAGTATTTTACTATCATTACATTTTACTAATACAATATATTTGTAAACAATGCTACTATATATTACTGGACTATAATACTATATATTACTGCACTGTACTCATATTACTAGCATATGCTACTACATATGGTTACAATGCACTACGTATTACTAGACTGTATTTTACATCATTACTAATAATATTATTTTTTTTTTTTCATATATGAAACTATTATTGAAAAAATACGATCGGCCACACTCAAGAGCAATAAGTATCAACGCTTTAAGTACTTAGTCATACCATAGGTACATATTAACTGAGAAGAAAAGTAATTTCAGTCTTTACTGAAACGATCAATAATAATAAAAAGAAAAAATATGTACACATTGTAAATAAATATAGGTGGATAATTGAATTAAGTAACAGAAAAATTAGAAAACAACTAAAGAAAACAATATAAAATAATTACTATTAACATATTTCACATATTATTACTCTACAGTGCTTATTGACATTTTTGTAATTTAAAGTGTTTATTTAACCACTTTATGATTTTTGTCCATTACCGACGTTTGTTGAGTACACTTTCGTCCTGATTTTAACAAAGTTTAAAGCATACAAATAATGATGATACAGACATGGCAAGAACCGGAGATTGTGTTGTCTTTGGCACAAGGTGGATTGTGAGGATGTGCAGGTGAAAACACAGCTGAAGATAGGAGGAGGATGATGTGGGTACACAGACCTGTTTCCGCTATTCAGGGGATAGGCTTCTATTTGCTGAGCTGAATCGCTCAACGGCTTTTGATTCATGTGTGTTCATCCTTAGATATTTGTAAACGGTGATAGCACATCGTGTAAGGCACTTGTGGGGCTCGGCAGTTTCTTAGGAACGTTTGTTTACTGTCCATTAGTTTGTATTCTTTTACATTATATAGGATATATAATAAAATCTGTTATTTTATGCCCTGAACATGAGCAAAAGGAGCAATGTAGAATTGTGCCTATGATAAATAATAATTTACTAAAAAATACTGCTGTTTTCTGATTATTAACCTCACTTACGTTTGTTTTATTGTAAAATAATACTTCCTATAACATTTACAGTCGATATATATTAAAGCTGTAACACATTAACAGATAAAAAAATAATAAAAATTAGAAAAAAGTATTAAAAATTAAATTAAATAAATTATTAAAAATGAGTATGTTCATTGCAGTACACAATGCATCACAAAACTAGAGTAAGTTTGTTGGTTATACTTCTAATGCTCGAGAGTCTAAAGAATTAGAAAAAAAATTAAGATTGAATTAATGAAAAAAATATTTTTATTTCTTTGAAATAAAAATAAATCAACGGTGAATAAATTATTCATTTTAAGTGTTGAGTAGTTTATAAATCATTTTATAAGATAAAACATAATTGATGATCGTTCTCAAATATGTCAAAATAATACGTCTCCAATATATTTTTAGGTGTCCAAAATAATGTTTTATACATCTTGTACATGTTTTCATTCGTATAATTCTCTTCCGATGCGTGTTTATTTTAACTTACACTGACCTGAACGTAGAAGAACATCCGAACATCTTTGCATACAGAGAGTTCATTATATGCTAGCCTCTAGAAATCAAAAACAGTTATCCAAATTGTACCAGGCTCCCTAGAGGCTTGTTTCGAACCTGTTTGTATGCATAGCATTATATATATATTTTCATGCTTTCAATTTATTTGTAGATTTTTCTGAAAAAAAAAAATTGTAATCCATTGAAGTTAGGAATAGTTAACAGTGGGAAATCCTTATGTCAGCCTAGCCAATTTTATTAAATCTAGATTTAGCGGGAAAAACAGTAGTTGAAAAACTATCGAAACAGATTAAGTGTTTTATACGTTGTAGAACTTTTTGAAATCGACATTTATCTTATGCCGTCTTTCTTAAAAAATTCATTGATGCAAAGCAAAAGTGGTATTTTTAAAAAATTCTAAGGAAATTGTTTTTTAAATTATGGCCACAAAATAAAGGTACCAACTAATCTCTATTTTTGCTATTATCAGTAATTAATTTTTTTAGTTGGTTCTATTTTTTTTTTTTATGAGGTTACTATATAAATAAGTAAAGTAAAGTTACTTTAAAACTGTTAAAACTTTCACCAAAGAAACCTAGCTACCATAAACATGTATATAGAAGTTAACTTAAAAAAAATACGTGAAGACCTAAAAATCCTATTCTATTTTTATAATTAACATCGCCTTGAATATTATTATATCATTTTATGATATGCCTTTTGCTTTAAAGGAAGAAGTCATGACATAAGAATATATATCAAATCTAATATATTGCTTCATTTATCAATCTATTTATAAATTAATAAATACCACGTGGTAGTACTGGAAAGTACTGGCCTAACACAGGCAAGTGTGGAGAACGCTGATTTAGGCGGCCAAATATCTACAATATCTGTAGAGCCATCTAAAAAAATCAATCTATTTACTGGTCTCATATGACTATTATTTTTATCATTTGTAAAAATAGTAAAGAAGCACAAAGAAAAACAATGTTTCGATAATTTATTAGCATCTAATCCAAAAAACTACAGTGAAAATTTAAGTCTCTAAATATTTTTGATTAAGTAATTTTCGAAATAATTATCTAATACCTTATCTTGCTCATTATGCAAGATTTACAACTTCAATTTCTGATTATTTTTTGCATTTTAAGTATTTAAGAAGGTTTTTAATATAAAAATAATTGTAAGAACGAGGTTTGGCCAACATTTTAACGCGGAAGAAGGAATATACGCAACCCGAGATAACCCAAGAGTAAGAGGGAAAGGCGGAATTAAATTAATTTGTGGAAGCTGTTAATCAAGACTGACACGCACCTTGATTAATTGAAATGTCACACCTTGTGAAGACGTGCCGGGAATGATAAAAACGTCTGTCGTGTGAAGCAACACAACTGTGAAAATTATCGTACTTTTTCCCGAAACATATTGCCTGCAAGAGTTTTCACAACCTCATGTTTTGCCAAAATGCTGTTTATACTCATTTTTTATTGAATTTATAATATGAAATAGTTAGTAACCAATTTGGTAAACATCTAAAAACGCATTAAAGAATATACTGTAAAACCAAACATAGTAGTGTATTCGGAGTAATTTAGCCTTATAGCTTTTTCTACTGTAACGCATTAAAGGAGCGTCAAATAAAGACTACTTTTTTTAAAAATTATATTTACTTTATACATAATATCCGTTAGTAAAATTACCCTTATCAGACTATACTGTAAATTTATATTTTTTACTAAAAATGTTTAAAATATAGTTTGGCAGCAATCATTTTTATTTTCAGCCTTTAGTTTCTAGACTTAGAGAGAAGGAAAGAACTTCTGTATATAAATTAATTTATTAGAAATAAAAATTATTTACTAATCAATATTGAAAAAGTTTTAGAGAAATCTCAAACTTAGATGTAAATTGATTTTTTTTTTAAGCTTAAGTTTTAATTTTTTCCTATTTATAGAAAATTATAATATATATTTGTATACATTTTCATATATAAAGAATATATTTATCCAAATATTTTAGGTATCAAGTTTTTCTATTATCCACGTGCGGACTCATTTCATTTACTAGTATTTAATAATAAAGAAAAAGAGCCTTGTAATCTGACTGTGGCCCGCCGGATATTAAAGCTATTCGGGTCGCTAATTGATGGTCTAGGCACCCACTTTTGATGTGTTATTAATGTTTTTATTAAAGATTCTATTGACCCACAAGTGTTATTTCGCTCATTTGTATTCCATCTGAGTGCGGAATTTTTTTTTAAAACATTCCCTTAATTTTGCATTCCTTCAGACTGTTGTATTATACATTATGTTGTAGAATGTAGAACACTGTATTATAAATGTGTAAAAATATCACATGATAATGATAATAATATAATTAAATAAAATTCTTATATTGTTTAATGAAGTTAAGTTTGGTTATTTCAAATATTCTTGTACTTTTACAAACTATTGTCTTTTCTAAAATTCACCCACCTTTATGATTATTCACAGAATACAAACAACTTTTTTTTTTTTTAAATATACCTTTAAATTACCATAATTTTTGTTAAGTATATACAAAAGAAATTTAATGCTTAAAATTTGATGATTTAAATTTTCGTGATGTTTGAAAAATATATTAATTATTATGGTAATTGGTAGTTTATTCATTTATTTATTGGTAGTTATTAAGAGTTTATTCTTGAGTAGAAAGCCAATAATCCTTTCTGTATTATCTTCTCTCTCCTTTAAGACTGGTTTTATTGTTTAAATTAAATAATTTGTATCCGAGTTAAAGCTCAAACATTCTTTGTTATTGCTTTAAATGTCCAACGTTTTAGACAACCTGACCATCCTCAAGGGCAATCTTAAATACAAATTTTCACTTTACATCTATCAATTAAAACCTTCTTAAAGTCTATTCTGCTCAGGTCTATAAATTTAGTCAAATCAACCTATTTGTCACTTTTCCATTAAATTTTAAAACTTTTAATTATAGACTAATCTAACACTATTGTCGCTCATTTGTAATATAGAATGTCTGAGACTTAACTTGGATCCAAAATATTTTATTTAAACAATAGTCCTTTATTTATTTGGAGCTGAAATAAAACTATAATGATAAAATTTACCTATAAAATTACAAAATATACGTTATTTAAAAATAAAAATACCATTAAGAATATTAAATATATTGTGTAAATACTGTAGTAACTTTATTCATTTTTAGGTATATATTTATTAACAATCATTCAACCTATACTGAAAGATTATAGTTAATCATCTTTTACATTTTAAAATAATTCTAATAGCTATAACTATAACAGAAACTTCATTACATCTGTTATAGTTTTAGTGTTAATAATTTTTTTTTTTCATTATCTTCACAGAACTTACTATATTTTTTTCTATTTAGGCTGTCATAACTTGCTGTATCTCGTGATTTATATTTTGAATACTTTAGTTTTTTTACATGTATATGTTTACTGTGTTATTAAATTTAGTGGTTATTAGTCAAAATTCTATTTTTAATATTTCATCAATAATTCAGTAACTCATAACTCTATTATAATATGGACATCATCAACTAAAATAAATAAAAGATATTCAATTTAATTTCAATTCTTAGTTTATTGACTTTTAATCACCATATGTAAGATAAATATTGTTGTTCCGACCTGTTAATGGATAGTGAATCTAAACAATATAAAATGTAAGAGTTTTAAAATATTTTGAGTGTTTGAAATGTCTGAATTGTGCATATTTATTATTATAGATACTTGTAGTTATGAATTTTTTATTAGGAAAGTATTACTTTTCAATCTTTTTTTTTTTAAACAGCTTATTTCGATATCCCCACGGTATCTTATTTCGTAATGGTATTAAAGTTACAACACGAGCCAATTTTCCCTTCAAACTCGTGCTTGAGCTGTGAGGTTTGCGTAAGACTTAATTATTTTTCGGATTGGCACCAATTCTAGAATCGGTTTGATTGGATTTTTGTTGTTTATGAAATTTTATTTTCGAAATGCCCAAAAATTAGGCGTTTGTTCTAATAAACAATGGTTTGGAGAATTTATTAAAATTCTTTTGTTAAATCATTAATTCATCATGCTACTCGCACTTTTTATTTTTATTATTTAGAAAATTAGATTCTTTGTTCGTTTTTCGTTTTATATATTTATCATATAAATAATATTTAGTAAATCTAGAAGAGCCAAATAATTCCGCACTAACAGTAAAAATATAATAATAGATACGCTGTTCGATTTGGATTCTTCGACTTAAGTAATAATTTCCACTATAGATTGATTTAAATAAACCTTTAAATATTTATTTATTAGCACATAGATCTAGGAAATCGTTTAGGAAAATGGCTAAAATATTTGATACACCTACTAATACTGGAACTTTGATTGACGGATATTTTTAATCTGAATTTAGTATCCTCTGCGAGAGCTACAATCCCCCAATAATCCGCTTTGTTTAAGGTGCTTTAGATAATGGCTTTATTGATTTGTCTTCCAAAGTTTTTTTTTGTTAAATTATCTCGCTTTTTATATATCTAATACGATAATATCTCCAGTTTTACATTCTTCATACAATGATTATGCTCTTTTAATATATTATAATTTAAGGAGGAAGTTTAATAATTTAATTAAAAAAAGCGTACATAAAAAATGAGATAATTACTCTGTTAAAGTATTAAAATGATAAGGTGGTTTTTCGTTCAGAAAGGAAGAAATGATGTAGGCAATAATGTAGCATAAGGATGGAATATACTTATTTTCTAATTACTCTAGAACTTGAAATGTGTGCCATACTTCAGTGAAGTAAACGTGCCAAAGTGGGTTACACTTGAGTCTTCCCCATCTCCTCATCTTTTCAGATTTCACGTTGCATTATTTTCAATATTAAAAATTATTAAATCATCTTTTTATTTTCTATAAATGAGACCAAAACCAGTCAAATTCATTTTCAAAGTTTTTTAATCTAATTAACAGTTTTCGTACTAGATTATTACGAGGTAAAAAAATCCTTTTCAGGTTGAAATTTTTTATGAGCAATTTTATGAGATAGTCAAGTACCACATCTGTCAATCAGAAAATAAGAAATTAAAAATTTGAAAATTGATTTTTTTTTATAACATTATATAAGGCAATCCACTGCGATAGTGATGTTTGCCTATACATACTAACTGACCTTTCGGGAATATTCCTAATATTATATTTATACTAGAATATATAAGCTGCTATTGAAAAATATCCATAAATAAAATAAAATTGAGAGAGCAAAGAGAGGAAAAATTATTCTTTAACGGTAAGAGACATTAATTGCTGTGATAAAGATCTAAAAAAATAAATGTTTTCTTAAGGTTATTAAATATTTCCGGAATATAAGGGCTATTATCATTTGAAAATGGACTTTACAGATTCTGAAATGCAATGCATTAAACGAATAATACATTGATGTTATTTTTATGCAAATGAAAATTTAAGCTGTCGAAAATCTCGTAAACTACCATTAAATGTCAACTGTGTCCGTTTAAGTAAATGTTCTACTTTTTAAAAAGCTATACTATTCTGCGTTAATTATACTCCTATGTTTCTATTTTTATATATTAAATAGTGCCATTTAGTGTTTTTAATTTAGTCTTCATTCTCGAAAATTCTGAACGACGTGGTTCTGTTGTGGTTATAAAGATATTTTTTAAAATATTGTCTTGGCCGATATTCGTTATATTATCGACCAATATAAATTATCCGTTGCTGTTATTGGTCACCCTTAATGCCGAGCGTAGTGGGTGGAGGAGGGATATATGATACAGTGGATTTATGCTACCCTTGATTCCCCCTTATAAGGCACTATATCAGCGAGTAAGGTTTAGGTTATGGTGGTCTGTTCTGTCCAATACCCCCTTCATATTGCCCTCCTCTATTGTCCTTGTCTCCTTTATTCCTTCTTATCAGCAAATGATTCTGATCCAAACGAATGTTTCTTATATTTACCTGGATATGTATCCACTTAAAAATATTACAAGACGAGACGTTTTTTGAATCAATTTAATATAAAAGTTCCATAGGTAATCGTATTAAAACTGAAATTGTTGAGATTTCTGATACAAAAAATTAATTACAATTAAAATTTATTGAAGTATCCAATAATTTGACATACATTAGAAAAAAATAAATAAACGAGTGTATGTATATATGATTTCCACACATAACCATTATTTTTTTCCTCACTATCATAATTATTAAAAAAAAAATTAAAACTAAAGAAAAAATTATTAATGATCATTGAACAATCAAAATAAGTGAAGATCGACGACTGAATTAAATATGACATTCCTAAATACTGGCTGAGTACTAATCTTTAATATAAATCTGATTTTTTTTTTTGTTCTTAGTATTCTTGAGTGAAAATTGACAAGTTATAAATACATGAATTGCTTTAAAATTATTAAAATCATAAATATATACTCAATCGTTTTCTTTGATTGATTACATTTTTAATTTTACTAAATATCATGAAGGTTGGAGTGTGGGTACTTGATTTTTATGGGAAATACAGAGTGGTCTATTATCAGCGAATATATTGTATTCATAATTAACTTTTTAATAGAGGAATAATATAAAATAGCTAATGTAAGATAGCTAGCCATATATTTCATGCCTTCTGATAACCCTCACTGTTTACAAATATACGATTCTTGTTTTGTGTTTTTAGCTCTGATGAAGCTTAGCAATGTGGGACGAAATTGCAGTATAGTTGAGCTACCATTTCCCTTCATTAGTTACATATGATTATATTCATAATTGCAATAATATTCTAATAATTTACTTTTATGAATTTTTCATTACTTTTATTTATAAATTGAACATAAATTACTTTTATGAATATATATTTATTTTTTTAAATCTTGAAGAATTATTGTATTTCTGTTGTGTATTATGTTTATGTAGATGAGTCTCAGTTTCTTGTGTCAAATATTGTCCTACATTAATTGCTAATTTGTTATAAGGTTCCTTAAATATTAAATATGAAAATAAATGTATCATGAAATTACAAATATGTCAATTTATTGTAGGAGGCGAGGAAGAGGATGGGGCTGATGAGGACAGCTACCCCTTGGAGGATTCCTTGCACTCGCCGACGATACCATCCTCCGAAGCACACGATGGGTCACAGTCTGTGCCTCTCCCTGTCTTCCTGGAAGAACCGACGGACACCTACATCATAAAGAACAAGCCGGCCACCTTGCAATGCAGGGCCTCTCACGCTCTTCAGGTAATTATATACCTAATTTAAAAGAAATGACAGGTCTCTTCCTGTGAGTCACAACTATCGTCATATTGGCATGCACCTGATGATAATTTTGATGCTAATTTTGACTCGTGCTGGAACAAGGCTACTGTCTAAGTAGATTCAAGTTTTCAAGTTTTATTTAATTTTTTTTTTAGTGTATTATTACAATGTGTCAAATATTTTCAGATATCAGTAATAGGGTAGAGAGAACACATTCACACCCTATTTAAAGATTTATAAATTAAATAATAATAAAAGAATAAATTGAAATGAAAGAACAAAAAAAATCTTAAAATATTAATTTATACTTCTCTGCTTAAATTTTAAAAAATGTTGAAAATCTAATACACAATATTTCCATGGATATGAGTATTTCTTCAAATTCATGGATAATGGAATTTGAAGAAATACTCATATCCATGGAAATATTGTGTATTAGATTTTTGGAATGAGTTAGAACATTCCTTTAATTAGAAAAACTACTGATTCTATATCACCTAGTTTTTCACGACCATTACAGATATATAAGTCTTATTCAGATATCATATTTATTTTTCATTCAGCTGTTATACATAAACATCACCTTACCATGGTAATAATGTGAATTATTTAAACTCGCCTTTATAATTTATATGTAATATTAAAACCTATTTGATAACAAAATATTTAGATATTTGTTTGAATCATTCATTTTATCATGCGCTCGAAGCACTGTAGGTATTTGAAATAAATGATTAATATAAATTTCTTTGCATTCATCTAACATTTACAACGTGTAGTTCTGCTAAAATATGGAGCCAACCTACGTCTTTGAAGATAGCATCTTAAATTGCCTCAGATTATCTCGAGGCGAAGGTTTGAATAGTGAGAGCTATCGATCGGTTTATAGCAAGAATTATTTGCATAATGAGGCTATTATTCGCAGGAGTGCAATTAGCTGTATCCAGTGTAGCCGGGTCCGGGCCGAACAATGGGATAAGGCACAAAGGCACAAATAATTTGGCCCACAAATTATTGGTCCGTTCTGGACTCGCCTCCCTCTTGGTGTCGGTATTAGAATCACAAAGTCCGGGTCAGGGTCTAGCGATTGTCCTAATGATGCTTAAATCGTCCGATCTAAGGTTTTGCAACAATTGTCCTTTTATGAGTATTGATAAATCAAAAATACCCTGCTGGAATGAACAATTTCTATTAAATCATTTGTATATTGGTATATTTAACGAGTATATTTCAAAATCATTAGAACCTCCGATAATTTAGCTCCTAAACATTATCATCCCAACTCCTGGGTTACAAACTCTTATTATAATTTCATCATGATAATAATAAAATAATTAAATAAATAAAAATGTAAATATTTAAAATTAAATACATAGTAATCGATCAAGTGTATTCCTACCCAATTTAACATCCTAACAGTCGTATTAAAATATAAAATGTAACTTGATTTTTTTTTCTGGAATCAGTTTAATCCCTCTGTTAAATTCTTAATTATTTTATAATGTTCTTTTCTAGTGAGCCTTTTCTAAATTTACAAATTATAAATCTAAAAATTAAACAAGTACATTAAAGTATTTTTTTTTCTCAATTGAAATTGTTTCTATACTAAAATTGCTGATACCACAAACTAGAAAAGAAAACAATTACATATTTTAGAAATAATGAACTGGTATGAGAAACAAATGAAATAATTCTACGAGGATTCTGGAATCACCAGATCCAAAGTGTTTAAAGAACAATATACAACTATAAATAACAATATCCAGTAGAACTGGACCTTTGAAGTAACTATGAAAAGAAAGTAAGAAATAAATATAGTATTAAGTAAAGACTATGTGTTGGGAACAAAATAACTAAATTTAATAATAATAATAGTTAATAGTTAATAATAAATGAGTGAAATTATTATTCCAGATTTTGTTTTGTACAAACCGGTTCTACCACATGTTCGGACCCCACTAGGACAGATAAGCGGGGTTCTATGTATTATAAAAAAATTTTTAAAACCACAAAATATACAAAGTACCCAATAAGAATGTATATAGGAATTCATTTGTTTCTGAATAGCTGGTATTTTGTGGAATATTGTAAGGAGGATACTAGTCGACTATAATGAGTTTGCATATGATATTTTCTCGGGTTGCTCATTGCTAGTTTTGTTTTAGAAATGAATTTTATAAAATACATCATTTTCATGAAGTGTAAAATTATATTGTTTCGTCAATCGACTGAAGATATGACACTGTTGATATGAGCCAATGATGGGCGCCTAAAACTGATACTAACTCTTAAGCGAATTCATAACTCGGTTAAAAGGAAAACTAACTTATGAGAGCCGTTATCTCCCAGGTGCAGGGAACAGTCCCTTGATATTGATCAGCAATTACTGTTCACGCCTTGGCAACATCTAAAGTGTTCAAACCTTAGTGATTACCCCTAATAACGAACATGACATACGACAAAAAAGAAAAAAATATTAATATTTTGACATGAGTTTGTTGTGGAAATTTGTTTAGCTTTTAACTATAACCTGAACCAATTTGTACACTATGATACAATATAAATATTGCTACTTGTATGTATCTCTGCAAACTTATTCATTATTCTCTATATATAATTTTACATATTGACATAATCTTCCCTGACATGTTCCTATTTATATCCAATAATTGTTTAGATGGAAACGATGGATATAACACAAAATATTGGCGTTCAGCAAAACTCCCTTTTATGAAATTCTGTTTTGAAAGTTTTTACGTCCTTACCTACTTTAATGCTCGAATATTTTGATTTTTTTTTCCGATGAGGAATATTTTAGTATCGTCAGAACCAAAAATATTTTTAAAAAATTAGTGTGGTGCGCGCATCTCACAACTTTTACTTACCACCATTGAAACACAATTTAAAACAATAAAGTTTTATTTTATTGTTTCTATAAAATTTCATGCATTTATGATTTTTTTTAGATCAGAACAACGAATATCAAATTTGTTCCTGCTAAAAAAGCAACAGTTTAATTCCAAAAAAGATCGGACAAGATCAGCAGTGTTCGAATCCCTGTCTCTATTTCTCCACTTTTCTCCTTTTGTTAATCATAAAATTCCTTTATAATTCATACTTACATATTTGTTAATACTTTTAGCAATGCAAAAAGGTTTATTATTTCAAATAAACACAATTAGAAAAAAAATCACTGTTTAAGAATTTCTATGGAGATAAAACCTTTTTGATGATAAAAATCACTTAACTATAGATTGATATACAGAGTATAATCAAAATTGTTGGAGCCATTTTTGAAAAAATCGGTTATATACATTTTAAAAACATTTTTCAACTTCAAGTAACATTTTCTGTAAGTTGGTTTTATCGAAAAAAAAATTTTAACATCACAGGAAAATACTAAACTTAAATATGCATTTTTAGTTTCGTAAAACTTTGCGTTTTTGAGGTGGACTCCATACACGGACAATTTTGCGAGACTTGGTTACTTAGACGGGGTTTCTCAAAACGTTTATTTCAGTGGAAAACTCGAATTCAAAATTTCACAGGATTGCAATTCTTCCCCTTACTCTATATATTTCACACAATTGCAAATAAAAATGTGTGCTTGTTTATCTAAATTTTATCTCGAAATTAAAATATAAATTTTTTTTCTCAGAATTAGGACTGTGATTTGAGAGAAACCTGTTCTGATTCAATTAAAATTGATTTATGATTGAATTGATTGATTTATGATTTTAATTGATTGATTGATAAATCAATTTAATTTGAAGAAAAAAGAGATGGGTTCTGATCACACAATTTCAAATTTCTCAAACGTTGAATTGGACTCATATGTCATTTTGTGCTTCTTTAACCTTACATGGACTATTGCTTATAGTTTATTCTGCATTATTATATTTTATAATTTCAAATTATACAGAATTCTACCAATCCCCTACAGCCATATAAAATATAACATATTTCTTAATGTTTTCTATTTTAATGACATTCCTAGTTTGCTACATATGTGTGAACTCATCATTACACCTTTATTTTAGGTATACTTCAAATGCAATGGTGGCCGAGTGTCCGAGAACAGTGTCCAGCAGGAATTCGTCGATCCGCAGACAGGAGTACGCAATGTGGAAGCATCGGTCAACATCACACGAGACGACGTTGAAGAATATTTTGGCAAAGACAAGTTCAAGTGCGAGTGCATTGCGTGGTCTTCGAGGGGAAACATCAGGAGTCAGCCTGCAGTTCTCGACGTTGCATGTGAGTACGAGATGACAATTACATTTATCACGTTTTGCTTTAGGATTACTTATGTATTTAATATCTTCAAGACAGCATTTACAAATAATGGTTCGATAGATTATATACAATTCGGGTATATTCGTCTTCACGTTATTATGTCCATCATGCATAACATATTAATTGAACTGTACATATAGCTAATTTTTAAATTTATTTTTATGTTTAATTTGTATTGTAAAAATAATAGCTAGTTTTATTTATAAAATTTAAGAAATGAAAATATTAATTTTCAATCCTTCTAATACGTTTTGGTTTATCGTTCCCATTTCATATCTAGATAAATCTGACCACCGCAAAAGACTTGTGAACATAAAAAAATTTAGATCCTTCCTATAAAAAACATGTACATTATTTTCTTGAAGAGACTATTACAGAAAAATTATTACTAAAGACTACATGGTGGAAAAACAATCAATCTCACTTTATTTTAAATGTCCAAGAAACAGGTTATTGGTATTATTTAGTTGATTAATTTATCCTAACATTTTTGTAGTTTCACGTTGATAAAATTGTTGTTTTATTGAGATATAAGAACATGTAAAACTAGCCTTGTCCATTTCATGGTTCCTAGGACGACGGAAACGACACGTAATAATTTTCATGTTTTATAGCTAGATTCCTAGAAAACTCTAAACACTTGACAACTAAAACTACCCACACCGACCAATAAAACCCCTTGTCTCAATCCCAAGCCTTATCTAAATGCGCCAATTATTTTTATGTATTTGTTTTTTATCCACACCCTTTAAAATTCCCAGACCCTATAGAATGTTGAATAGCCTATAAAGATGCCCTATCTTTGTCTGTGGTGTTTTTGTAGTGGCTAGAAGAAGCCTTCTTATATTACACTGCGTGGGAAGACATCCACTGTGGTCTCTGAGGGTAATATCCATTTCTATGTCCATTGATATTGGTATTGAACAGATATTGGTATTGAGCTCTTGTATTGAGTGCCTTCGGGGCTGCCTGTGTCTTATTCTCAAAGTCTGTCATATTACATTATATCCTCCGGGACTTTTCCTCTCGTGTATTCCTGTTCCAGTTCAGATCTCAAATATTCCAATATTTAAGGATTTAAGACTTTTATTTATACCTAATTTTAAATTAGAATTGCAATATTTTAATAATATAAATGTCTGAAAAATCACTTTTTAATATTTTTCATATCATATTTTTATAT